>NC_066888.1:28481457-28751457 GCF_022985175.1 Labeo rohita
GAACCAAATTGCTTTTGCCAACAGAAAACACTTGCTTTCCATCAATTTGCAAAGTGCAAATGGCTCTGACCAGCTCTGCGAGGTGACCCGGGTTAACCCGTGATTCATGCATTTCACTGATAATGGAGTAGGAAACAGACTCAAGCTGTGTGCGGAGGCTGGTCTCTAGTAGGTAATCTCACTGTAATGTGTCTTGAAATGCAGCGTAACTGGGAGAGAGCGTACAATTTGATCCATTCAGCCATCAGATGATAGTATTTCATATTTTCAGTGTGCCGGATATGATACAGATCACATAGAGTCTGTATGTTTATGTGTGGTTTCGTCCAATCAATTCGGTATTACAGCTGAGGAAAACAACAAGCAATTCATCACAAGTATTCACAAATAATATTACAATTAAAAAAACTGTTTTGTATTTGAATATTTTGCAAAATATAATTTATTTCTGTGATGCAATGCTAAATCTTTAGCATCATTATAAAATAAAATAAAATAAAATAAAATAAAATAAAATAAAATAAAATAAAATAAAATAAAATAAAATAAAATAAAATAAAATAACATTTTAGAGCATGTTACAACTAGACAATTGTATATTCTTAAAATATATAAAATGCCCACATAGTTCTAAGGTTTAATAAGGTAAGATTTAAGGTAAGATTAAATTTATATGACTTTTCCAGGTTTAGAAATCACTCTTTTATTATTATTCTTCATAAAATAAATAAATAAAAGTGACAATAAATAAATATATAAGGTTCCAAAAAATAAATTAAATAAAAGAAAATAAAATATGAAGCAGCCAACAGCTTTAAACAAAAATAATCAGAAATGCTTCTTGTGCAGCAAATCGGCATATTAGAATGATTTCTGAAGGATCATGTGACACTGAAGACTGTAGTAATGATGCTGAAAATTCAGCTTTGCATCACAGGAATAAATTGCATTTTAAAATATATTCAAATAGAAAACAGTTATTTTAAATAAAATAAAATACATTTTAGAGCATGGCAGACCTAGAAAATTGTATATTCATAAAATATATAAAATGGCCATGGAGTTATAAGGTTTAATATAGTAAGATTAAAGGTAAGATTAAATTTATATGACTTTTCCAGGTCTAGAAATCACCCTTTTATTATTCTTCAAAAATAAATAAATAAAGTTGTTGAGATTAAAGCAAGAAATGCTTGATTTTTTTTTAAAAGGACTGTTTCAGCTCATTTTACGTATGTTTTGTCTTATTTTAAATAATATTACATTTGCACTTATTCATTTGGCAGACGCTTTGAGAAAAACGACAAGCGAGTCATCATAAGATGGCAATAAACACAAATTAGGTAGTAAATATGTTTATATATTCATGTTTTATATATTCATGTTAGACTGAGCATTTTTCATGCAATTGCCTACTTTGGATAAATCAATTTTGTGGTATAGCTAAATGAAAAAAATTAAATATGCTAAATAAATACAGTTTAAAAATTTGGGAAATTGCAATAATATTTCACAATTGTACTGCTTTTACTGTACTTTTGACCCCAAACTTTTGAATGCTAGTGCACCTGGTACAAGTTTTGTTAAGTTGTTGGATCTTTCTATCTGGTTCGCCTGCATAATTGACAGCCTGCAGCATTTCACTGGTCAGCATCTTTAGGATGGCTTCATCACAGCGTCTACACAACGTTCAGAAGCAGATGCACTGACAGCCGCCACAACATCTCGTCACTCAGCGTTCAATCCTTTGTTAGCGACACCCACGCAGAAATTGCCGAGCATGCATCTGTGCGCTAGCAAACCAGAGTTCTGTGCTTCAAATCGTGGGATCAGTTTACAGTCTCCTGAGGGATGGTAAATAAAAGATGTTCTAGATCATTCTGGAGTGAAGTACATTGTAAAAAAAAAAAAAAAAGGTTGTAAATAAAGATTACTGCAGTACTTTTTACAAGAAAATACGATTTCAGTCTTTCTACTTGAATGTGTTCCTTGGCACTTCTTTGTAATAGTTTGTGAAATTCACTAGCAATTCCAGAGTGAAAAAAGTTTCAAAGTAAATCCACACCAATTTTTCTTCAGTGTGCCTTATTAAAAAAATATCATGGTGCAGTAATGGTAATTTGATAGACACACAGAACATTGTGCTATATTGATACACCATGGTACATGTTACCAAAAATAATAATAAAAAAATAATATAGTAAAAATACTTTTTGGTAATTTTTAGTTAGTAATACATATTAAAAAAATCAGTAAGTTGCTCCAGTGTGACTGTAATCCAGTGTTAGCATTTTTTACTGCACGGCCATCAGTTTTCCACAACAATATTCAAAGGCCTCAGGAATAAACTAAACTAAACTAAACTAAACTAAACTAAAATAAAATAAAATAAAATAAAATCATTTTAGGGCATGGTACAGCTAGAAAATTGTATATTTCAACAAAATACATTAAAGTGCCCATGGAGTTATAAGGTTTAATAAGGTAAGATATAAGGTAAGATTTAATTTATATGACTTTTCCAGGTCTAGAAATATCTTAATTTTATGCTTGTTGTGTCTTATTTTTAATAGCTTTACATTTACATTTATTTTTCTGGCACACTGTTTGGCACAACAAAAATTGTTTTGACTTAAATTAATGTGTTACCCCGCTGCCTTAACATATTTTGTTTAGTTAACTAAAATATCCAAGTCAGTTAACATTAATGAATTAACATTAACATTAATTTATAATTGACTAAACCTAAAATTTTAAGTCAGCAGGGTAGCAAATGATTTTAAGTAAAAAAAAAAAAATCATTGTAAGATGGCAATGACCACGAGAAGTGTCCGTTAAATTTTCAGTTAAATTTCAGTTAAGTTTTTAGTTTGAATATATAACAAATACAATTTATTTCTGTGATGCAAAGCTGAATTTTCAGCATCATTATGAATTAAAAAAAAAATTAAATAATAAAATAAATAAAATAAACATTTTAGAGCATGACACAACTACAAAACTGTATATTTCCTTAAAATATATAAAAGTGCCAATTGAGTTATAAGGTTTAATAAGGTATTTCCAGGTCTAGAAATCACTCTTTTATTGTATTGTATAGATGATAAAAAAGCTGTTGAAAGGGTAAATTAAAGAAATATCTTGTTTTTTTTTAAAAGGACTGTCTTAGCTTATTTTTATGCGTGTTTTGTCTTCTTTTAAAGAATTTTATATTTACATTTATTCATTTGGCAGGTGCTTTAAAAAAAAAAGACAAGCGTTTCATAAGATGGCAATGAACACAAGAAGTGCCTGTTAGGTTTTCAGTCAAATATTATTACAATTTAAAAATGACTGTTTTCTGTTTGAATATATTACAAATACAACTTATTTCTGTGATGCAAAGCTGAATTTTCAGCATCATTATAAATAAATAAAAAAATAATAATAAATAAATAAAATAAAATAAAATAAAATAAAATAAAATAAAATAAAATAAAATAAAATAAAATAAAAATTTTAGAGCATGGCACAACTAGAAAACGGTATATTTCATTAAAATATATAAAAGTGCCTATTGAGTTATAAGGTTTAATATAAGGTAAGATTTCATTTATATGAGTTTTCCAGGTCTAGAAATCACTCTTTTATTGTATTATCTTAAAAAAAAAAAAAAGATGATAAAAAAGCTGTTGAAAGGGTAAATTAAAGAAATATCTTGATTTTTTTAAAAGGACTGTCTTAACTTATTTTTATGCTTGTTTTGTCTTCTTTTAAAGAATTTTACATTTACATTTATTCATTTGGCAGGTGCTTTGAAAAAAATGACAAGCGTTTCACAAGATGGCAATGAATACGAAAAGTGCCTGTTATGAAAGTTTTCAGTCATTGTTTTAAACAATAAAAGCTAGGACAGAAAGATATTAAGGGAAAAAAAGAACACAGAAAAGGTTTTTTTTTTTTTCAGAAGAGCACAGAAAAGGTTTTTTTTCTTGAAGACTGTGAGGCAGTCAGATGCTTGGAGTTAGGCAGTTATTTTAAGTCATCTTGTCTTCAGTTGTTTCTTGAAGACTGTGAGGGATTCAGCTGTCCGGTTGGAGTTAGGCAGTTATTTTAAGTCATCTTGCCTCTTACAAGTTTGCTGAGGCTTCCATACGGGACCCAAACCCCTTGGCTGAGAACCACTGCTCTAAACAGACTTTCTCAAGCACTCTTGGAATTATATATATATATATATATATATATATATATATATATATATATATATATATATATATATATATATATATATATATATATATATATATAAAAAAAAGTCTATGTCAGTGGCTGTGGATTTGTGGTTACGCCTGAGGGAATAAATAAATAAACAACGGCATTACAAACAAAATTAATTACAAGAGGAGGCGAGTAAATAAGCTGCCACACCTCTAGTTCAATTAAGAGTCGTTTGTTGGTTCCGAAATGTCGTTTGTCATGACAGACAGCGAAGGCAGATGGGCCTCTTAAAGTTACAGTAGCTGCGTTATTTATTGTTCGCTGCTTAGAGTTTGTCACAAAAAGACGTGTGAGCCGACGCAACGGTCCCTCTCCATCTCGCTAATTAGATGCCGATCTGTCTCGCACACATAAACAGACTCACTGTAAACCAGCCACACAAACTCAATCAAACGCCACATACCTATCAAGGTTAAAAACAAACACGCGGCATTCAGAGTCATTAACTACACACAAACAATTTGGCTTATTAGACATCCGTGTCATGACCAAGGAAAGCCGATATTGCTCTCTGTCGTTCTTCTCGTTCCTTCTCATCTTTTTCTGCCGCTTTTGCTTTTATATTTATCTGAATAGCATCTATGAGCTGGACCGTGGGCTGAACAACATGGGGACTTTGATGACAGATGACAGAGAAAGCGTCGGTCCCTCAAGACTCTACCGTGTTCTGATGAGTTTCCTTCAGGCAATAATTAAAGAAAGCCGAGGTAAACACATTTCCTCTAGTGCTGGAGACTAACTAACTAAAAGTAGCAATGCTGCTAACTTAAAAGAGAAGTTCTGTCATTATTTACTCACTCTCATGTCGTTCCAAACCTGTCTGCTGCTTTTTTACTTTTTTTTTTTCCAGTGGGAAACAGAAGTTGAAGACACTTTTGAAGAATGCAACTAGCACAACAATGTTGTGAAAGCATTTTTTTAATCTACTTTTTAAAAAGGTCACCAAGGTTGCATTTATTTGATCCAAAATACAGTAAAATTGCAAAAATAATAACTGGTTTCTATTTTAATATGTTAATATGTTTAATATGTGATCAAAGCTGAATTTTCAGCATCATTACTTCAGTCTTCAGTGTCACATGATCCTTCAGAAATCATTCTAATATGCTAAATTTTGTGGAAGCTGTGATTTATTTTTTTCAGGATTATTTGAAAAACAGAAATGGATATGTTATGTAATAAACATTTATACTGTTAAAGCATCTTTGCTTAATAAACTACTAAATATTAGTGTTTATAAATCAGGGGTTTTTAATCTTTTAGGTGCCACGGACCCCTAAATATGATCATCATTGTGTGAGGAACCCCCCTTATAAAAAGTAAAAGACATTTTTTATAGTTTCTTGTATAAATACCCAATTTACACAGTCAAAAATTAAGAAATTATTTAGTTTCTATTAAATTACATTATTATTCCTCTTTTTTTTAAAACAATTATTTTAAAGTATTTTAAAGTAAAGTACAATATTTATCTTTTTTTTATCTAAATTTTATAATTCATTTTAACATAATTTGTATTTATTTCTGTTTTCATTTTTAACTCATTTATTTTAACACATTTTTGCATAATTTATTTCTTTCATTCTTATTCAATCATATTTTTGTATTAATTATTTTATAATTATATATAAAATATAATTGTATAATATAATTATAATTATGATATTAATAATATATATATATATATATATATATATATATATATATATATATATATATATATATATATTTTTTTTTTTTTTTTTTTTCTCTCCAAATATTTCTAAGGACCCCCTAGCACCTCCTTCTTGACCCCTGGGGGTCCCCGGACCCCAGTTTGAAAACCTCTGTTTATAAATAATAATATAATAATAATAATAATAATAATAATGTCTTTCATTATTTCTTAAAAAAAAAATGCTATTCTGAACTCTTAAGTTCATTATTTGACATTATTTCAAGAATTTTTTTCAAATTTAGAACCTTCAAAAGTTATTTGCAGAACTTCTCTGCAACAATTTAATTTGTCAGTGTACAGCAGAAGTGTCAAAAACATTCAGAAAGCTGAAACATTTTCTCAGTTATTTTTACTTTGTATGTCTTCACATGTGGCGAAATGTCAAAGCTCACTTAACTTGATTTAATTTGTCATGATGTAGTCAATTATGTACAATTATGAACTTTTTTTTGTAGCTGCAGTTTCTAAAGTGGTGTATGATTTACTTTGAAACACTTTTCACTTAGAAATCGCACTAAATTTCACATAGAACTGGCAAAATAAGAAATGGCAAGTAATGCGCTGAATTAAACACGAGACTGCAATATTTTGTATGCCTCCACATACAGTGGAAAGAAAATTAAGCTTACTAGTTTCAATTTGTCATGATTTAAAAGTATAAAAACATGATATTCAAGTATTTTTACAATATTTCTAAACTTTTTTTAGCTGTGGTTTCTAGAATGAATGAAAGAGAGTTACATATCCGTGAAAAACTATTTGTTCACAGTGCACGTAAATGAATCAGTTCAAAAAGTACTGATTCACTTTTCATTAGAGAAGTCTCTTATTCAGTTAAGCACTGCTGTTTTCAACTTTTTTCTAACAATAATATTTTGTTGTATTTCGTTTATATGCTACCTGAGAGCTGCATATCAGTGAACCACTTCATTCAGACAGTTCATGTACATGAATCAGTTCAAAATGGAATGATTCACTGATTCAAAAAAAATTTGATTTAATATCTCACAGTTGTTAATCTAAACTCGCAATTCTGAGAAATAAAAGTCACAATGGTAAGATAAATCTGACGAAAAAAAAGATCAGAAACAGGAGTTTATATCTCGCAATTCTGACTTAATATCTCACAATTGTTGATTTAAACTCGCAATTCTGAGAAAAAAAGTCACAATTGCGAGATATAAACTCAAATCTGAGGAAAAAAAATCAGATTTGCGAGTTTACATCTCACAATTTTGACTTAATATCTTGCAATTGTTGATATAAACTCACAATTCTGAGAAAAACAAGTCACAATTGCGAGATATAAACTCAATTCTGAGGAAAAATGTCAAAATTCTTGCAATTCTGACTCACAGAGTTCCCACTTTTTCATGAACACCAGATTCAAGGACTTTCAACGACTTTTTAAAGCACCATTTATTTTTTTATCAAGCACCTATCAAATTCACACGCCAGCATATGTACACCGCAAAAAATGCTTTTCTTACTTAGATTTTTTGTCTTGTTTCCAAATATATCTACAAATTCTTAAATAAAGAGGGATTTTCTAGACAAGCAAAAATTGTTTTCTAGTTTTCAGAAAAAATAAGTCAAAATTGAGTAAGTTTGCTTGAAATAAGCAAAATAATCTGCCAATGGGGTAAGCAAAATAATCTTGTTTTCTGCTTGAAATAAGATTATTTTTCTTACCCCACTGGCAGATTATTTTGCTTGTTCTAAGGAAAAACTCAATTTCGACTTCTTTTTTCTGAAGACGACAATCATTTTTGCTAGAAAATCCTTCTTGATTTAAGAGTTTTTAGATATTTTGGCCAGAAACAAGACAAAAAAATCCAAGTAAGAAAAGCATTTTTTGCAGTGTAGCATCATGAAAGACCTCTTACAGTACTTAACATTTCACTTATGTTCATGCTCCAATCATTAACGCTGTTCCATTTAGTCTTTGACTGCGCATATAGAAACATTTTTTAAATAGCACCATTCTACTAAACAAAATTTATTTCAAATTTGCTTCAAGCACTTTCAAGGACCTGTATTTGTTTTCAAGTACTTTCCAGGCCTTGAATCCATGTGTCTGATATTCAAGTACTTTCAAGAAGCGTGGGAACCCTGGACTTAATATCTTGCAATTGTTGATTTAAACTCGCAGTTCTGAGAAAGAAGTCACAATTGCAAGGTATAAACTCATTTCTGAGGAAAAAAAAGTCAGAATTGTTAGTTTATCTCTCACAATTCTGACGTAATATCTCGCAATTGTTGATATGAACTCACAACTGAGAAAAAAGTCACAATTGCAAGATATAAACTTACAATTCTGTCTTTTTTCCTTAGAATTGAGTTCATATCTCGCAATTGCGACTTTTCTCTCAGAACTGCAAGATTATATCAACAATTGCAAGATACTAAGTCAGAATTGTGAGATATAAACTCACAATTCTGACTTTTTTCCTTAGAACTGAGTTTATATCTCACAATTCTGACTTAACATCTTGCAATTGTTGATATAATCTTGCAATTCTGAGAGAAAAGTCACAATTGCAGAATATAATCTCAATTCTGAGGAAGGAAAGCTAGAATTTGAGCTAGAGTTTATATCTTACGATTCTGACTTAATATCTCACAACTGCTGATATAAAAAAAGTCACAATTGTGAAATATAAACTCAATTTTAGGGGGAAAAATATCTTGTGATTCTGACATTATAATTGGCAATTGTGAGTTTATATTTTGCAATTCTGACTTTATAACTCACAATTGCAAGCAATTCTAAGAAAAAAATTCTAAGAAAGTCAAAAATTTTGACTTTATAATTTGTAATTCTGACTTCAATTCTCAGAATAAAGTGAGAATTAATTATCTCACAATTTTGACTATAATTCGCAATTCTGACTTTACTTCTCAGAACTGAGTTTATATCTCGCAATTCTAACTATATATTTTTTAGATTTGCAATTTTATTTCTTAGAATTGTGAACTTAGAATTTATAACTTGCAACTGCAAGGTTTTTTTTTTTTTTACAAAATTCTGAGAAAAAAGTCAGAAATGCAAGATAAAAATGACCTATTTAAATTTTTTATTCAGTGGTTAGAAACAGGCTTCCACAGAAGTTCCATAAAAGTTTATATTGTACACAAAAAAAAGGTGCATGATTTACTTTGAAACAATTGCTAGTAAGTATTTCCTTGTGAAAGCATACTGCAATAATGCTTATTTACAACTTTAAAAAGTCATTTTGTAAAGTGTATGACTTATAGAGCAGCCAAAGGGCTTTTACAAAAGACTTTTTTTTTTAAATAAAAAATTGTGGGGGGTTTTCTGCATACTGAAACATTCATCAGAGAGACACGTCAAAGTCAAAGCTGAACTCGGCGGTCAGCGTCCAACCGCTGGCGTTCGCCCACAGGGTCAGTGTTAAAACAATCTGCATAATGCTAAAGCATTTGGTTTGATACTCACAGAGCTTTCCGGCCACAGAAGTCCCACGGAATCCACTCAAGCGCACAAGTTCAAACAAAAAGCGCCGATGTGAGATGACAGTAGCTGTAGTTGGAGATGCCAAGATTTTGAGGCCGGATCGCTCCCTGAAGTGGGCTTCGAGCGAGGTAGAGAAAAGCTGGCAAGCGCTTCTGCAGGGAGACTCGACTGATTGAAACTAAGAGAAATTAGCCTGAAAACATCTCCTAACCTACAGCACACCAAACGCCTCCTATTAGGCATTAACGAGACCTCAAGTGAACAATACCTCCAAAATGTGTACGTTCGGCAGGTCTCGAACAAAGGTCACGTCAATCATGGCTTTATAAGAGCGTGGGCCGCAAAAGCTGCATGGCAAGTAGCTGGTAAACTGTCTTTATGCATGAAATCTAAGTGAAACAGAAGCTAATCTGATTAAACAGCATGAAGAGTGAAACAACAGTTCATGCTTTTGTCGTTCCTTGAGCTAATTCTCCAGAATGGCATTCATCTCGAACGCCTTTTATTTCTTGCCCACAACAGACTTGACAGAGCCACGGGCTCGGGCTTAATTCGGCCCATTGCTCAGAGTTTCTCATTTGCATAATGAAAGAGAAAATTAGCGAGGAGAAGAAGAGCGGGACCAAATGAAGCAATCTGGCAGCGTGAGCGAAATGGAAATGCGAGCGATCTGGATGCCGATTTCTCAGTTTCTACCTTCACAACAGGTGCCGCGGCCGACGCGGCGGCTCCCGAGCGTTTGGCGGCGAGGTCGTTGCTGGCCGACGTCACCGCGATGGTCACGGGGGTGGGAAGGAGGGACGGGATTACCGGGAGCGGGAGGAGTCCCGGCCGGTTGTTGCCGTTGGCCACCGGCGGCGCCGAGGAGCAGGTGCTGTTGCCGACGCCATTGTGAAGGCCGCTGGCACGCTCGCGACGGTCCCAGGGGCCTCGATAATCTCTCTCAAAGCGGTGATGGTGTCGTGACATCACTTCCTCTTAGAGGATACGTAGCGCTGTCTGCAAGAGAGCACACAAAGAGAGCGATAGCATTGATTATACCCTGTCAAAACGCAGATAGAAATAGAATGCACCAAACAAATCCAGCTTTTTGGCAGGTTTGACGTGAAACACAACAAAACTCGCTGCAGACATCTCAATGTCTGCCAGACAGTAGTTATAAAAAAAAAAAAAAAAAAAAAAAAAAAAAAGTATGAATTTTAGACTGCATCGCTTCAGCTGAGTGTAAAAATAACACGCAAGCTTTTAACACCGACAAATATGCTTGTGTACGAGTGGCTTCTTTATGTGCGGACGAACGTTTGAAGACTCCTATGAGTGCAAGTGTCATCTTTAGTCACTTTTTAGATTGACCAAAGAAGCATTTCCATTTTTAAATGAGTAAATAAATAAATAAATAAATAATGTATTTAAAAAACACACAATCAAACTGAATAAATAAACAAACTTTAAACTTTAAAAATTGACTAAATAACCAAAAAAAAAAACCAACAACATAAAATTAAATAAATAAAACTTCAAAACGTAATATAATTTAAAATAACAAAAATCTAATAAAATTTATCAAAAAAACCCACTCAATTAAATAACACAAAATTAAATAAAACTACATTAAATAATTAATAAATAATTATAATAAAATTAAAATAATACAAATATACTGTATTTATTTTTCAAAAATTATAAAAAAAGCAACAAATACATAAAAACTAAGTAAATAACACTACATAATATAAAGTTAAATAAAATCAGGTAGATATAAGCACACAAACAAACAATTTACATAAACAAATACTTACATAATTAGTAAGTTACATAAAATTAAATAACACTACATTAACTAAAAAAAACATTAAAAATTAAAATAATACAAATAAATTATAATTTAATAAAAATAAGAAAAACAGATAAAAATAAATACATAAAACAACATAATTAAATATAATTTATAATAACTTAAAATTAAATATTAAAAATCAGGTAGAATTAAACAGAAACAAACAAATGCGTACTTAAATTTTAAATAAAACTACAACAAATAATCTAAAATAAAATAAATGAATTAGAAAGATAAAAGATAAAAAAAGATAAACATTTAATAAATACACAAATTTAATTAAAAAACAAATTAAATGCTGAATAAATATATAAAATAAATAAAATGTTTTACAAATAACTAAACTAATATCATAATGAGACAAACAAAAAAATGTCTCAATTTAACGTCTTACAAATAAGACATTTAATAGCAAAAAAAATTAATAAATATGTAAAATTCAAAACATTTCATACTTAACAATACAAAAAGAAATATATAAATATATATACAAATCTTAGAAAACTTAAAAATCAAACTAACTCCTAAATTATTTTAATATTTACTGTGTAAAATGACAAATGACAACACATGACAAATAACCCATCTACTTCTTATAATCCAGCCTCTGCTAGTCTTTATAAGAGGAAAAATGAGAAAACGAGTGTTTTTTTTTTTTTACAAGACCCACAAGAAAAAAACACAAGTTTACAGGAAAACTTGCACTCTTCCAGATGGTTACGAGATCCGTCCAGCTATCCCGAGTTTTCCTAACGACTAAAATTGTACGGCTCCAAGGCCTCATGATTTTAATTAATCTAATCAGCAGTTTTATTGAGCTTTATTGCTAAGAGCTATGCAGGACACGCTACGAGAAAACAATGTAGCAGCACCAGCTTGGCTTTAGTGTCTGCGCTAACCTCGTTTTCCGTTATTTGCCCGCGGCTTCTTTATCTTGTCGTCGTCCTCCACTGACATCCACATGTAATAACTCTGGAGACCCGAGGTTGGGAGTAGCGTTATTAGTTTCTCTCTTTGTATGTGTGGGAACAGATTAAGCTGTTAGTAAAATAAGCCACTTTTGGCCGTTCTGCTGTTCTGCAACAAATTCAGGATTTATTGTGCTTTGGCTGGCTGTTTTATACTGGAGTCAGCTAAACAAGACAGAAGTGTGGAATGAGGTTTACTAGAGCTGTTCTTCACTATTGTAGCTTTCGACCAAACTGTGTTACTCTTCGAGTAAACTCTGTGCGCTAGAAATAATCAGGAGATATATAGGCTTCTCATAATATCAGCTCATTCATATGGAGAGGAAGCGTAAGGAACTGAATAATATGAGGCAGAAAGAATCAATAAGCATTGCTTAAAAAGAATCAACGAAACAAATACAAAAAAACTTAAATGGCTTGAAAAGCTCAGATTTCTTTTCAATATTTTTATACATTTTTAGTTTTATTACATAAAAAATAACAAAATATATAAACTATAGAGAGCATTTTATGTACTGTATTTATATATCAAAACATCTTTATATTTTATATGTATTGCACACACAAATATATTCAATTATAATATAATATAAAATGTAGGCACATATTTCATTTTTTAAATTAAAAAAATTAAATAAAAAAAAACATAGCATACAAAAAACATTTTTATTTATATATTTTGTACTCCATCTACATAAAATGCATATTTATTTTTTATTATTTACATGTTTATATATTTTATTATCTATTTATATATATATATATATATATATATATTTTTTTTTTTTTTTTTTTTTTTTTTCAAATAAATATACATTTTTATATATTTTTTAACTAAATATAACTAAACTAAAAATACATTTTTGTACCTAAATATATATGGATGTTTAGATTTGTACTATATATAAATGCATAAAATCCGCTATAGAGCTATAGATATATACACACACACACACACACACACGTGTGCACATATTTCATACATAGCTTACACAAAACAAAAATACATTTAAAAAATTTATGTTTTTATTATATATGGGTCAAAGACGAAAAAGGGTTTAAGCATTAAAACAAATTTAAAATTGTTGTTGATTTTCAAAAAAAAAAAAAAAAAATTAGAAAGTTTTCTGTTTAATTCAACTGGATCTTTGTTTTTGTTTTTCTGAGAAAAAAAAAAAAAAATCATACATTTTTCCCTAATTTCCTAAAGAAGACACCCACTGAAAATGGCATTCAGTGTAACAATCTCGTCAGGCATATTTACAATAAAAATCAATTTATGACATATTAAAAGACTAATTACTTTTACCCCAAATAATAATTTATTTACTAATTTGTACATTTTTAAAATGTGCCACTATCCTAGGTTTTGCCCATTTGTCAGTAAGAATTTTTTACTCATCTAAAATGCAATAACATTTTATATGCTCCCTTATTATTTTATATATTTTAATATGTACAAAACAGAATAAGCATGTTGTTTGAATTTTTACATATATATTGTGTTACACTGAATGACAATGTAACAGTATTTCAACCAAATTTTGACATTTTATTCTCAAAAAACTTATCTGAAACCTTAAAAGACACTTTACTTACATATAATGTGCTTTCTATGGACATAAAATCACATAAATCTCTTTTGATGTGAACATCTTAACCCATATTTGACCCATATTTTTAGATATAGATTTTAAATATATATATTTTGGACTCTCTCTCTTTCAATTATAATATAAAACACAATAATACAATATAAAATGTGCAAATTATGTGAGTTAGCAATTTAGCATACACAAAACAATACTTTATTATTGTTTAATGAAATTATTTATATAAATTTCATTTTTTGATTTCTCTCACCATCATTTTCTTCCACCACAGAATGCAGAACTCAAAATAAAAACCAAATTGTAAGAATCTATGCACACTATATATTCACAAGTCACTGATTTGCTTTAGCTGTCAGTGCCACTCTATTCTTCATGTTAGGCCGTGTCTGCATATTTCCCATGATTCAACAGATGTAAGGTGCTGCAGATAAAGCATTATGACAGAATAACTCACTTTAATCTGGTGACAGGGAGAAGCCCTGCATGACTGCATTTCAACAACAAATGAGATCCTCAATCCATCCCTTGTAATTACACTAAACTAAATCACACACATAAGCACACACATGCACACACACGCACACACACAAAGAGAGAGAGTACAGTACCCGCTAATGACACCACTGCCATAATTGCATCGCACATTAAAAGCACCACATTAATTATTCATGGCTTGTAACAGATTGGCAGAGTTATATAGACACCTCGGTCACTGTAGATTCACACTAGACACACATGGATCATATACATTTCCCTATATGCAATGCACTGAAAAACAGAACAGAAAAACGTCTATTAGATTTGGCTTTAAATCACTGCAAATGTTGAAAGCTGTGAGGTAAAGTGCATTGCTGATGGAGACATTTCTCAAAGTTATTTTGATCAATTCACTCATCAGTTTTACACTTTTATTCATGAAATGTAAATCTGCTAGGCTACAGCAGGTCTATAGGAAGCTAGCAGACTGACAGCAAAGCCTATCAGCAAAGCCTTTCCTTCAGATCCAAATAAAGCAGTTGAACATGTAAAAGCAGCTTCTCTTTACACGGGCAAACTACAGCAGCTCTGGCTTATTTTTGGTCTGTTGTGCACGCGAAACAACGTTCACATGTGATCCGCTGTTGATCCACTGTCCTCCGTGTAAACACACCTATCTTTGCAGCCTGATATGAGTCGCACACAGTGGAAAAACTGCTCTAGATAAGCGAAATTTAACTAGAATATAATTGCATCGTAAAACTAAGAGTAATAACTGCTAAAAAAATTATTTTATTTTACAAAAGTGGGTGTAGGTTCCTGATAGAAGATGATTCCTGACGATTAGAAATGAAGGGAAAAGAACCAGAAATGAGAAGGGAGGGCATTACAGCGTAGTACTATACAGTATATGGATGTGTAAAATTAAAAAATAAAATATACTAAATAAAAGAGTGAAGCAGCAATGGGACTAATTAACCCAAAATAAAACTCTTCAAGTTGGTTGAGGCAAAACACACACAGAAGTTCAGGTACTGGCCAACAAATCAAGATCATATCAAAGAAAGACTGATGGAAAAGATGATGAGAGAGAGAAAGTGAGACAGGCCACAAGAGAGAGAAAGAGAGGCGGGAAAAAATACAGGAATGTACTGGACAGGAAGTGTGAGACAGGCAGCAAGAGAGTGAGACAAACAGCATGATCAGTGGAGTCTGATCAAGTCGGTTTTTACAGCAAATCAAAACACATAAAGCACAAAAAGTGCATTTCAACTGATCCTTAAACGAATGAGTTGATTTTTTTTGGATTGGATCAAAAACACAAGAGTGCAATCAGTGTAATTACAGAAAGGAATGACTTCAGTGAGTCAGTTACTGTATGTTATTTGAACCAAATCCTGTGACCAAATAGAGCAAGGAGTTGTTTCTTTCTATTGAATCAAACGCATACAGTACAATCAACACAACAGATTCCTAGTGAGTCATTTATTTTTAGTGAATCAAATACACACAGCACAACCAGTGCAATACAACCAACTGGCAATGAACTACTCCAATGGGTCCATTATTTTAGTGAATAAAACACATACAGCCCAAAAATGCAAAACAACTCATACCTAAACGAATGACTCAAAAAAAAAATCTCACTTTTTAGTGAACCAAATGACTCTGACAAACAAATGACTCTAAGTCTGCTCTTTTTAGTGAATCAAACACATACAGCACAACAAATGCAACACAAGCCATAACTGAACAAATAAAACTAGCACAAGCACATCCAGCCAAAAAAGCAAAATAACTGATTCCAGACAGAATGACTCTGAGGAATCTCTTTTTAGTGAATCAAATGAGTACATTCCAACAGTACACATGCAAAAAATGCAAAACAACCAATTCCCAAATAAACGACTCTAGTGGAGTCTGTTGTTTTTGAGTGAATCAAACACATACAGCACAAATCTAATAGAACTGGTTCCCGAAAAAACAACTCTAGTGAGTCAGTTCTTTTTACTGAAATCATACACATACAGCACAACCAGTGGAATACAACAGACTCCCAAATGAATTACTCTAATGGGTCCATTCTTTTAGTGAATCAAACACATACAGCCAAAATAAATGCAAAACAACCAATTCCCGAAAATAAAAAGACTGGGGATTCTGTTCTTTTTGAGTGAATCGAACAAACACATTCAGCACAACAAATGCAATAGAATTGGTTCCCGAACAAATGACTCTCTAAATCAGTTCTTTTTAGTGAATCAAACATCTACAGCTCAACCAGTGCAACAGAACCAGAAAAAACAAAACAAGTGATTCCTGAATAATGGAATCTGAAGAATCTGCTCTTTTTAGTAAATCAAACATGTGCATTCCAAACACAAAACAACTGATTCCCAAGCAAATGACTCTAATGAGTCTATTCTTTTTAGTGAATCAAACACATACAGCACAACAAATGCAATACAACCCATAACTGAACAAATGACTCTAGTGAGTCAGTTCTTTCTAGTAAATCAAGCACATACAGCTAAAAAATGCAAGACAACTGACTTCCGAACAAATGACTCTGTTTGATTGAATCAAACAAATACTACAGAACACATGCAATAGAACTGATTTCTCAATAAATGACACTATAGACCATTTTGCTAGATGTAAACAACACTGGTCCAGAAGCACTTCCTGTTTTTTTGTTTTTTATTGTTTTTTTTATTTCACATATACAAATACATCTTAAAGGTGCTAATGTAACATTTTCATCCAGTCAAATGTTATGTTGGTTGTATTTTTTTGTGATGTTTGTGTAAAGTAAAAAAAAAAAAAAAAAAAAACAGGAAGTGTATCGGGACCAGTATGTTTACATCTGACGAAATGGTCTATAGTACTTTTTAGTGAATCAAATACATACAGCACAATCAGTGGAACAAAACTAATTCCTGAACAAATCAAACACATACAGTACACAGTCATGGTTATGCAACAGATTCCTGAACAAATGATTCTAGTGAGTCATAAACTCTAATGAGTCAATTTGCTTTAGTGAATCAAACACATACAGCACAACCAAGTGCAATACAACCGATTCCCAAATGAATTACTCTAATGGGTCCATTCTTTTAGCAAATTAAACACATGCAACTAAAAAATGCAAAACAACTGATTCCTGAGTGAATTAAACGTGTATATTCCAACAAATGCAAAACAACCAATTTCTGAACAAATGACTCAAGCCAGTCTGTTCTTTTTAAGTGACTGACCAAATGATTCTAGTGAGTCTGTTCTTTTTAAATGAATCAAACACATACAGCCCAAAAATGCAAAACAACTGATTCCTGAAAACAAAACTCAAGCGAGTCCATTCTTTTTGAGTGAATCAAACACATTCAGCACAACAAATGCAATAGAGTTTACTCCCAAACAAATGACTCTGTGAGTCTGTTCTTTTTTAAGTGAATCAAACATACACAGCACAACCAGTGCAATACAAACAATTCCCAAAACTCAAATGGGTCCATTTTTTTTTTAGCAAATCAAACACATACAACCAAAAAATGCAAAACAACTGATTCCTGAATGAATGACTCTGAGGAATCTGTTCTTTTTAGTGAATCAAACGCATACAGCACAATATAACAGAATGCCAAATTAATTAATAGGTTCATTTTAAGTAAATCTAACACATACAGCCAAAATAAGCAAAACAACTGATTCCTGAATTAATGACTTTAAGCAATCTATTTTTTTTTAGTGAATCAAATGTGTACATTCCAACAAATGCAAAACAGCTGAATCACGAACAAGTAACTCAAGCGAGTCTGCTCTTTTTGAGTGAATCAAACACATTTAGCACAACAAATGCAATGGAACTGGTTCCCGAACAAATGACTTTAGTGAATCAGTTTATATTAGGGAATCAGATGCATACAGCCAAAAAATAAATAAATAAAAAAATAAAAAGTGAAACAATTGATTCCTAAGTGAATGACTCTAAAGAATCTGACTCTAGTGAGTCAGTTCTTTTTATTGAATCAACCACATACAGCCCAATACAAAAGATTTCCAAACTAATGACTTTGTCGGTTCTTTCTGGTGAAACAAGAAAGTAGTACAGTTCAATTACAGAACAAAATGACCTTGAGTCAGTTATTTTACATGAATCAAATACATATGAAGGCCAATTAATTACCAAAACGTATGATTAAGCATTAAAAACTAAAAATATTTATTTAAAACAAAAGTACTAAAAGAATCGTTAACTGAACTGGAAGAAACCCAGCTAAAAGAAATCAGAACTGTAACTGGAAAAAAAAAAAATGCTACGATTCCCATGTTAAATACACTAAGAGCAAGACACATCATGCAACTGACAGGTAGAATGAAAAAGTGAGACAGATAACGAGAGTCAAACAGAGTGACAGTCACGATATGAGAGTGAGACAGGCACTGAGAGAATGAAAGCAGCGTAAGAGAGTGAGACAGACAGAGACAGACAGACAGACCTCAACACTTGACACTCCGGCTCTGTCAGTGCTGCTCCTGTCATCTGATGCTTTTTTCCTCCGTCTCTCTCACTCTCTCTCGCTCTCTTTCTCAGATGCTGGGGGATTGTGAAAAGGAAGCACAGAGCGCTACAGTTTTTTAGGAAAAGAAACCCTTGAAACCGCTCCCTTCAAAGCAGCGAATCCTGACATGATACGAGCCGATGATGTTCTTCAACAGACTCACGCTACTGGAGCGTGGCAGAGCACAGCTTGATGAGTCCTGTGCTTTGCGTTCCCCGCAAGCCAAAAACCCAAACAATAGGTACACATTAAAAAAATCCAGCGAAAGATTTACCGATACACACTCTCTCACACACGCACATGCAAACGTTCATGATTCACTACTGCCAGCTACGCCAGGACAACACAAGGCACCGTGAGTGAATTTTAAATAATCGCAGCGCCTGTCGGTACAGAAACAGCCAGGGGCAGCCGATGAAGACTATCTTTAATTCCCCGTCTCACGCTGAGGTAAGCTGTACACTTTGCAGAGACAGAAAGCAAGCGAAAGAGAGAAAAATCCACCTATAAAATAGAGGTGTAGGCAATTCTGATCATTCACACTGTAGCTCTGACAGCCCCGCGATTCACTCCGTGTGGCTATTTTTAGAAGAACTTCGAAAGGCCACAGAGCGGGAGCAACTTAATTGAAGCGTGAGAGGGAAAATAAACTATGCCGTACAATACAAAAAGAGAAAAAGAACGAGAGGGAGGGAGGAAGGGACAAACACAGCAATAAAAAAGCCCAACATCACCTGCCTGCCTTTAATTATGAACACGACGGTTGTGCATTTTATGCATACATTATTTGGGATTCATTTGCACAGGTAAAATCAATCATTTAAAGTTTTCATTAAAGCAATTTCATTTTTACATATTATATTTCAATTGGATTTATTTCAAGTTAAGACATTTTTCTTTGTGTTTAGACTGACTGAATCAACTTTTTTTTTTTTTAATTGACACCATGTGTCAAAAAATTTGGGGTCATTATTTTAATTATCTATTTATTTATGAAAGATTTTTTTTTTTATTCAGCAAGAACGCATTAAATCGATCAAAAGAGACAGTAAAGACATTTATTTATTTATAATGCATCATATAAATTATTGAGTAAGACTTGAGTAATGATGCTAAAAATTCAGCTCTGAATCCCAAGAATCGATTATATTTCAAAGATATTAAAATAAAAAAGTTATTTTAAATTGCAATAATATTTCCGATAGATTTAGTGCTTTTATTACATTTTTACACATTATTATATTTAAATTAGATGTATTTCAAGTTAAGACATTTTTCTTTGCATTTAGATATATGATGTTGTGGTAAGTTTTTTTCCCCTAAAAGTTTGGGATCTGATTTTATTTATTTATTTAGAAAGAAATTCATATTTTTTATTTAGCAAGGATGCATTAAATTGATCAAAATTTACAGTAAAGACAGACAAAATATTCAATTACAAATAAATAAAAACACTTTCTATATATTAAGCAGCACAACTGTTTTTAACAATAATAATAAGAAGAAGAGGAGACATTTCTTGAGCAGCAAATCAGCATATTCAAATGATTTCTTAAGGATCATATGACACTGAAGACTGGAGTAATGATGGTGAAAATTCAGCTTTGCACCACAGAAATGACTTTACATTTTAAAATATATTAAAATAGAAAAGAGTTACTTTAAATGGCAATACTATTTTACAATTTTGCTGTTTTTACTGCATTTTTATTTAAATAAATGCAGGCTTGGTGAGCAAAAGAGGCTTTTCCCAGCAAATAATTATGATTAATCATGATTCATTTATTGGCATAATAAAATTCATTTTTAATCAATTGACAGCCCAAATAAAAACCATTGTCACTCAAAGAGAAGTGACACTTGCACTTGGGCACAGACAGACAGACCGTCACAGCGTCTACATCCCCTTTGGATTGATTCATACACACATTCATGACCCGACAGGGTCATTTTAATCAAAATAACACCAGACTCTTTAAAGAGCCCCATTACGGGATGTTAGGAGTGCAATAAATTTGATTGACTTCCTGTCAAGCAACATTCCACTTCCAAATAGTGAAAGACAGAAAAGAACAGCCTCGTTTAAACCCGTATCATGTCCTGTGAGCCGCACCGGTGCTGTTTTGTGTGGGTTACTCACTCTCTGTAAACAACTAAATGAACCAAAGTGACGTTTGACAGACACACTAACACACACCAGGATCGGCGGGGCTGAAAATCATCAAATTCTGACATTGACTGAATGTGCAAAACAGGACAGTCTGCGGTTGTGTAACGCGCTGGCATCGGTAGCGAACGTGTAGATATTCAGTTCCTCCCAAGGCACAGGGGACAGCTGCGTTTCAGAGATTATCCTATATGGAAAAATAAACTGCATTATAAAACTGATAGTTCCGGCTATAAAATGCGACTGGATGAGCCACGTGAGAGGACAGCGTAAAATAGTAGATACACACACATCTTTGAGTGCACATCAGTTCTATATTGATTCTGAACTCATGTGGCTCAAGTTACAGGTTGAAGAATGTTTTTTAGTGTGATTTTTAGGATTAATACATTTATTTATTAGTGTGCGATACAACGATTCTACCACAGAAGTGTTAAACCAAAAATAGTCTTCATTTACTCACCATCATGTTGTTTTGTGCCACCTCAGACGTAACTATTAAGAATATACTTACTACTTTTGATCTCTTTGGGAGCTAGACAGTATGAATCACCATTCTCTAAAAATGCAAATCATACAGGTTTAGAACAACATGAAGGTGAATAAGGACAGAAGATTCATTTTTGGGTGTACTACCACTTTAAATTGTAATACTCTATTGAGTTCATTCCAGCATTGGATCTTGTTTAATTTTCCATTTGGTGTAAAATCTAGGCAAAAAAACCTGTATAAGCCTCCCAAGAATTCTTGCTTTGTTGTTTTTTTTTTAACCTGTTAATGATGCAAAATGCTGTGTGTTTTCAAAGGACTCACGCAGAAGGGCAAGCATCGGTTACTGGAACACATCAAGACAAAATGAGCTGCACATTTTAAAATCTGCAAATGGCACTTCTTATTAATATTTATAAATCTCACTGAAATAAATAAAAACACTGTAGATGCAAGAATGAAGAGAGAAATCAAACAAACACAAAGTTGAAGGTTCAGCCCTAAAACACAATCTAAATTCTTGCAGTTTGTAAAAACTTAATTCTTTTAAAAAAATATATTTTTCTCTTAGTTTGCTTGTGAAAACTCACATTATCATCCAAAAAGTCAAGAATTATGCAGACATGTTCCAACAGGCATACGCAAACTTTAAATTCGGCTTATTTAAAGAAACAATCTGCAAACAGCAGTCAAAGAGATCAAACTCTCTCCCCAATGTAAGAATCTGTCATCACCTCCCACTCTCATCAGAACACAGTCACAGACAATGCAAAGAAAGCAAACACATATGCAGACTCCTGAATCCTTTAAACAGACATTCATTTTTAATATAAGTATTGAAAAAAATGAATAAGTAAAAATAAACAAAAATGCTTCAGGTTAATGTGAACTTTCAAATAAGCTGAACAATACTACTACTACTACTACTACTACTACTACTACTACTACTAACAAATAGTTGCAAGCAGCAATTGAGGGGCTAAGCACAACAGAAGTAAAGTAAAGCACTAATGAGTTGTCTTTATTTACCCAGTAGACTGTAAAAAATAAAAAACACAATTTGTTGAGTCAGCTTAAAATAATTTGTTACCCTGCTGCCTTAAAATTTTAAGTTCAGTCAACTAAAATAAGTTTAGTCAACTTGAAATGTTAAGTTGTACTAAGTAACAACTTAGATATTTGTGTTTGCTAAACTTAACAGATGGATAAGTAACTCAGCTGCCTTAAAATTTTAAGTTGATTCAACTCAAATATCTAAGTTGTCACTTAGTATAATTTAACATTTCAAGTTGAATAAACTTTTTTTGAGTTGACTGAACTTAAAATTTTAAGGCAGCCAGGTTACAAATTATTTTAAGTTGACTCAACAAATTGTTTTTTACAGTGTACTTAGGCTGACATAGGTAGCACCTGACATTAGGTATCATTTGATTCAATGTAAAGTTCCAGATCTAACAAGACCAATATTACGATTTTTGGCCAAACTGGTCAGAAGTTATAAGCAGAAATGTCAGAAGAAATCTTTTGACCAGTAGGTGGTGCTGTGCCAAAACTACTTATGTGCCCTTAAGTTATGCTTGTTATAACACATACCAAGTTTGGTCAGATTCCGATAAAGCGTTGCGGAGATATAGCCTCATGTCCATTTTTGCACCAACTTCGTCAGATTCGTTAACAAAATCGGTTTGGAATTTTTTTGGTTTTGGTAGCTTTTTGCCAGAATGCTCTGAAGATGATCTTAAGCAATTTCGGTAAAAACTGGACAAACCATCTAGGATGAGTTTGAAAAAGTAGAGCTTTCTGAAAATTCTAAATTGCAAAAAAATCTTGACCCATAGAAATGTAATTTTTATGTATGCATTCAACTTAGCATGAGCCAAGGATTCAGAAGAAGAAGAAAAAAAAAAAAAGTTTTGCTTTTAGACCTTACGGTTCAAAAGTTATCAGCAGAGTGCAAATTTGGCCTGTTGGTGGCACTAGAGAGTTTGAGTTAGAGACACCAAACTTGCTAAGGTTAATGATGAGACTGTCCTCTATCCGTGCCAAATTTCACAACTTTCACACAAGCGATTCTACAAGATTCATAACAATGTGCTAACATTTTTAAAAATTGATTTTTGGTAAAACTGGTCAGAAATTAAATACAAAATTATAATTTGTTTATATCTTTTGACCAGCAGATGGCACTGTGCTGAACTACTCATGTGCCCTCAGGTCACGCTTGGTATAACGTGTACCAAGTTTGGTTTGAATCCACTAAAGTGTTGCAAAGATACAACCTCATGTCCATTTTTGCATAAATTTTGTCAAATTCATTAATGTGTTTTTACAAAAGTGTCTGAATCCACTAAAGTGTTGCAAAGACAACCTAATGTCCATTTTTGCACAAATTTCACCAAATTTGTTAACGCGCTTTACGGAAACGGTTTGGTACTTTGGTAATTTAGGGCAGCATTATCCTATGATGATCTGAGCTAATTCTGGTGAAAATTGGACAAACTGTCTAGGACGAGTTCAAAAAGGTACATTTTTCACTAAATTTAAAATTGTTCAAAAAAGTAGAATTTTCTGAAAATTCTAAATTGCAAATAAATCTTGAATTTTTATTTTTATGTACACATTCAACTCGGTATGAGCCAAAGAATCAGAAGAGAATAAAATTTTGCAAATTCATCCTGTTGGCGAAAAAATATTGACCGTAGATATTTAAATTCTGGTATGCATTCGACTGATGAGACAAAGAATTTATTAGCAGAAATATGAGTGCAGATTTGGCCAATTGGTGGCGCTAGAGAGTTTGAGATAAAGACTCCAAATTCGCTATGTTTAATATTAAAACTCCCCTCCATCTATGTGCCAGATTTCATAACTTTCCCACAAGTGGTTCTATGGGCAGCCATTAGCACAGACAGTATTCATTTAATTTTAATTAAATGTTATTATTTATTATATTTTATAAAATTAAATATTTATATATTGATATATTATAATACTTAATACGTTATAATAATTATTTTTATTTATTTATATTAATTTACATATTTAAATCATTATTTAAAGTTATTATAATAATTAAAAATATTATAAAAATATATTCGTTTTTTGCAATGCAAAGCTTTTTTCTTTTATCCACGCTAATATGATTTCTGAGTCTTGAATCCTGATATGTGAGAGAGACGGGGGAAGGGTTGGGAGCGAAACAAAGCATTATTCTCTCTTCTAAATAGCTTAATTGTCACTTCAAGGCAAACATTTGTTCTGCGCTGAGACAAATCTTTCATGAGCGACAACAAAAGAGTCTCTGGCCACTCGAGCCGCCCAACCGGTAGATCCAGCAACATAAAAAAGACCTTTATGCTTTCAGATTCCTAAATTGCATTTGATCCAGACTGCCAGAGCGGTGCGGTACAGAGCTAATGACTGCGGCAACACATCTTGAAAATGTGTGCCCGGTGACAGCCCAAATCCCTGAAAAATCTGGAAAATGTGCTATAACATGTAAAACTGCGCTGTAACATGTCCGTGTGGTGTAACAGACTTGAGCGAGAGTCAATTCATAGCTCATTCGGTCAAATCACACTGGACATGGCTGTCTGCTTCAGTTAGTTGGGCAGAAACACACTGTTCTGTAATACTGAAACCCAGTGCTGGAAATGACTAAACCTACACTTTCTGAGCACTACATTTACTATATGCGGTTTTTGAAATAACACTAGCAACAAGCTAAATTTTTAAGCAGCAATACAAACACTCATTTTAGCAAACTGGTTTATTTGCATCTTTCACTTTAACCCATAGATTAAAATACAGAAAGATTCACCAATTCATTTGAATCATCATTCAGCAGTGTTCCTGCACATACATCTGAACACTACATCTAAAACTAGCAACTAGACATACTATACTTGCCTTTTTGTTGATAAAACAGCCAAAAAACAAAACAAAAACCTAGCCATCACACAAAACACCCTAGCAACTCCATACCAATATGCCAAAAAACACTCATAACAGCTAAGCAACTGCATAATGGCAACCAAAAACATAGAGCAAATAAGCATCTTCACTAAAGAACTGTTAAGTGTGTCACAGATGCATTGCTGTAAATGATCTTCAGCAGGCATCTTGGGCTGTGAGATAAAAAAATACAAAAAAAATATATATATATTGATATTTTCGGGGGATTTCTTTGATACCTTGGTACCTTGGCTGGTTTATGCCTGTCATGGATAAATTAATATGACACTAAAACCACCAGGAGGTGGTGGCAAGTCCCTGTCTTTATTCATTGAATCGTTCATTCAAACGATTCATTCAAAACGGCTGATTCTTTTAGAAACTAAGCAAGCAACTGTTTTTAAGAATGGATCATTGAATCACTGACTCAACTGATTCGTTCAAAAACAGATTTGTTCAGAAATGAGGTCCACAAATGTGACCCTGGACCACAAAACCAGTAGCACAGGAACATTTTTAGCAATAACCAAAAATACACATTGTATGGGACAAAATGATCAATTGTTTTTCATGCCAGATCATTTAAATATTAAGTAAAGATCATGTTCCATGAAGATATTTTGTAAATTTTCTACCATAAATATAACAAAGCTTAATTTCTGATTAGTAATATGCATTGCTAAGAACTTCATTCGGACAACTTTAGAGATGATTTTGTCAATGGTTTTGTGGTCCACGGTTACAAATCGGTTGGTGCTCCAACTTTGTCTTTAACTATTTCTGTTGGCAAAACAAAATAAAACAGACAATATTGTGTCTAAAATGAAACGTACCCAATATTATTAGTTACTTGTACTGTCGTATTAAAATTAATATCACATTTGCAATTGTGCTAACACATTGATATTAGGGGGAAAAAACTCTTGATAATGTTATATTACTGAAATCATATCTTATGAATATAAAAATAAAAACCTATACAGTAATATTTTTTGTTTTAATAACTTGAATTATTAGGGCTGGGTTTTGACAATCAAATTCATGATTTCATTCAATTCTAATTCACAAGCTTGAACTGTGATTCGATTTCCAATTCGTTTCAATTTTATATTGATTATTTTGGATATACATCAGATAGAGTACATGCCCAATATTTCCGCAAGGGTAAAGAAAACCTCTTAACTAATGCTGTAATAAAATACACGAGAGTCAGTTGGTACTACAGTACTATAATACTGAAGGTTAAAATGAACGGATTTGTTTACAAACGCTTTATAATAATGAAGTTACAAGTAGCTACATAATTATATTCATAATTTAAAAAAAAAAAAAAAAAAAAAAAAAAAAAACATTTAATGGTGGCAGTCATAAAAACGAGGGATTTATTCAAACATAAATTAAACGTTGAAGAACAGCAAAAAATATAATGAATATGCTACATGGTGCATATTTTAGGTAAAATGCTCCTATATAGAGTTAATTTTTCTAGCTGACTAATGAGTTTATGCTCATCTAAGCATATGTTTTTTTCTGAGGTAAATGTGACGTTACTTGACATATTGTTTACAGCTGTTATACTGACGTCTTTGAGCAGTTGAAACACTAATTGAACGATTACGAGACAGGATACTGATTTTGGCAAGTTGTACTTTTTTTTAACATAACTTTGGACGTTAATTCACCGTTATTTCGTGTTCGAACCGGTTTTAAGCTGAGCAGACGATCAGTTCACGTGCGCTTCGCGCGCTACAGAGATCTGTCACTCCACATTAAACAGCGCCAAAACGGCATTTATTGTTTGAATACTGTAATAAAACAGACCGAATTTAAAATCTGAGGTTTTGTTTCATATCAAAAGCAACAAAGCACCAAGCTTATTGAGGTTTACTAGATGGGAAGTGCGCTAATGTTCCGTTTATTAACAGAGAACAGGCTAGACTAATCGATTCCTGAGATTTAAGAATCAATACTGTTCCATAAAAATGAGGATCAATTAAAAAAAAAACATTTTTTTTTAAGTTTTTTTTTTTTTTACCCATACTTTATAGCTCAAAAATGCATTTACGCACTTCCAATCAAAATGCAACATTCTGGTCAATTTGAAATATATTTTTTTCTTTAACGAATAACATGCACCAATGAATCATGCAGAAAAAGGCCATGCATTAAGAAGGTATTCTGATCTCAGGTTGGCTTAAAATGATGAGCGGCTTGTCACTCTGCTAGCTACGGCTTCAAAGTAGTTTTCCCAACACAGGCGCTCTCACACGAGCACACAGACGAACAGCAAAAGCTCTGCGCTTCCATTCAGCGCTTAATATCTCTATGAGCACACAGGCTTTTGAGTGCTGTATAGGCAGGGAGGAGAAAGCTCAGATTAATTGCCTGGGAGATTCTCCAGCCAAGCCACTGTACCAAAGAATAGCGGCCATTGTGATGTAAAAAGTGAAGAGATGCAGAAAACTCTGTACTCTTCAATGTATGAAAAGGCCCAGCTGGTAGAATATTTGCTGTCATATGAGCAGAGGAGACTTGAATATGACTTGACAGAGTGAGCGAGAGAGCCCGTGCGCGTGTGCGCGTCTGAATGAATGCGTGCACGCTATTTAGCCCCACTCTGAGCTCCTAATGCATCCTGGGATATATTATGTGGTACATTTTGAAGGCTGTGTAATTAAATGAACACATGAACAGAGGAAAGATGGGCATTATGAAGTGAACCGTAGCTCTCTGCGGTGGTAAATGGGAGGTGAGAGAGAAAAACAGAGCTTTATTTTAGGAGCACGTCTGCTTTCCCACAGGCCTCGCTCTCGGCCTGCAGCTGGGCACCGACGGCACACACCACATGAGCCCCTGCGGCTCAAACCAGGTGATGGATATAAAAGAGAGCGATGGAGAGTAATATACAGATAAGGAAGGGGAAGAAAGCTTGGAAGCAGCGCTAGAAACGCCAAGGTCACAGGTCCCAGGAAACGCATATACTGATCAAATATATACAGAACCTTGAATACAATGCAAGTCAGTCTGGATAAAAGCTTCTGGCAAATGCATACACTTAAAAATAATGCAAGCATTCATAAGATGTTTATTTTACATTCAAATTGGAAAAAAAAGCCATCTAATTTCTCACAAAAACAAAATATGGCAAACTCTGATGCGAACTTTATGCACCTTGCACAGATTTGATATATGTAAATATTTACACAACATAACAATAAACATCTACAACAACAAAACAACAAAAATAAAACAACATAAATAAACTTATAAGTAAATAAATAAATGCCAATGGCAAACAAAACAGCAAAAATAATAACAATGAATGCTAATGGAAAATAAATAAATAAATTTACTAACGAACTAACAGCACATCAAGCAATATTTTTAAAGATATATGTGAATATTTAATAAATAATAATAATAATAATAATAATAATAATAACAACATAATTATGATAAATGAATAAATAAATAAATACCACTAATGGCACATCAAGCAATAAGATATATGTAAACAATTACTGAATAAATAATAATAATAATAATAATAATTATTATTATTATCATTATCATTCTTCTTCTTCTTCTTCTTCTTCTTCTTCTTCTTCTTCTTATTATTATTATTAACAACATTATGATTGGATAAATAAATAAATAAACAATACCACTAATGGATAATCAAGCAATAAGACACAAGTAAATATTTAATAAATATAATAATAAATAATTAATAATAATTAATAATAATTAATAATAACAACAACAATAATAATAATAATAATAATAATAATAATAATAATAATAATAACAATAATAATAATAATAATAATAATAATAATAGCAGCAACAACAACAACAACAACAACAACATTATGATGGGAAATAAATAAATATCACTAATGGATAGAGCAATAAGATATATGTAAATATTTAATAAATATAATAATAATAATAATAATAATATCATTATCATAGGAAAGAAAGAAAGAAAGAAAGAAAGAAAGAAAGAAATACAACTAATGGCACATTAAACAATAAGATATATCTAAATATTTACTAAACAAATATGGCATATCAAGCAATAAATATTTATATTTATAAAGATATATGTAAATGTTTAAAAATTACTGAACAACAACAAAACGTAATAATAATAATAATAATAAATGCTCATGGTAAGTAAATAAATAAATAAATAATCAATCAATCAATCAAATCAATCAATCAGTAATGGCAATAATGTAACATCTATCAAACAAGCGATCAATCAATATTTCTAAATATATATAAACATTTAATTAATCATCATCATAAACGACAACCTAACACCCAACCAACAAACAAACAAACAAACAAATAAATGGTCACTTTACATGTCAATCATTTGCCAGAACTAGTCAAATGTCGACTCCACTTCAATAGGAAAATAAATACAGTACCAATCTTACAAAAGGTAAAATTCCTACGAAAACGTAATTTGCAAAAGCGAACTGCTAACGATGCCATAAAATTTGTTTGATATTTGCGTCTTGTCATTATGTGTTACATTTTATAAGCATAACCAAAAGCATGAGCAAAAAGTAAAGCAAACAAACTGTAGAAAAAGACCTGTACGGAATCAAACTCTGCTTTGGACAAAACAACCAAACCACCTGTGAAAACACTCTAAAGAACTCTATACCTTTTCTTCAGTGGCCTACAAGACTTCAACTGGTTCAAAACTGTGCACAAACACAGCAGAGAGCAGGTAGATGGGGAACATGTCTGGAAAAATAGCAGAAAAGCAACATCATATCTCAACGAAATCCAAAAAGACAGATGCTGCCGCAGAGCAGTATTTTTTGTCAAATAGCAGCTTGAGTCCTGACGCCAAGCGGAGCACATCCTCATACAAATTGGGTGTAGCCACATCCATGCAAACAGTCTGCCCCAATCTCGTGTCAAATCTCATGGGGTTGCAATGAATCAAACCTGCAACACCTCCTCAGCAAAATACGAGATCAGCCTAACGCGCGAGGGGGCAAAAATCCCATTACAAAGGTCGGAAACATCACTCTTGCCTGGCGTCAGTCCATTTATAGGCCAAATGGTTCCTTTCTGAAATTAAAATCAGTCGCTTTGAATCATGAATCACATTCTGTTCTGCCCACTTAATATTCACTCTAGAATGCAAATTAGACTTTTTCCACTAGGTCTCAAACCAATAATTCACAGGAAAAACTAACTAATTCAGTAGCGGGGCAGTAAGTCTGGAAGTGGTATGATGGCCCTGCGTGAACTTAGAAATAAACTACTCACCAGCTACTTGATTTACAATCCCAGATGATGTTTACATACTTGCTGCTCTCAATTACATTTAGGATTGAGGATGCATTCGGTATAATTTAGGCTCTGTCCTAAATGGTACCATAAGCACTCATGGCCTTACTCTGACTCCACACTTTAGTGACGTGATGCTTTGAATGTGAAAAGTTAGTAAACACCTTCAGAAACCTAAAATGACAAATGTGACAAAATACGGTCTTGCGCACTTCACGGGGACGTGAACATGGGGGTCATTGTGAGTTTGCAACGTCACAAGTGTACATGAAGGGTGCCATTTGGGACAGGGCCATTCCAAACAGAGCTTCATGTTCCTGAATTCTGAATTGAGAATGCCTTTTAAATTCCAATTCAGTTTCTGAATTTGATTTGGTGCAGCAAACAGGTTGCAGAATTGCAATTTGAATTTTATGGAAGAATGCAAGATGAAACTGAGCACAGTTTATAAATATACATTTGAATGATGGCTTTACAAACTCTTCTAAGAAAGATTAAAAGAGCTTAAAGTTTGAAGGTTTATCAGGCAGACAAAATGACAGATGGAATTAAAGAACAAAAGACAGATAAAACAATAGAAGAATAGACAGAATGACAGACTTACAGATGGAATGACAAACAGAATGATAGAACGATATAGAGATAGAAAGAATGTAAGAACAAATGATGCACAGACAAAAAATAATGACAGACAGAAAGTCTGACAAGGAAAGAGTCAAATAAAAAGAACAACAGACAAAGAATGAAAGACAAAGAATGATGAGAATGAGACACTGATAGAAAGAACAACAGACAGAATGAAAGACAGACAAAGAATGACAGAAAGAAAACAATGAATGAGACAGAAGGAACAGTTAGAAAGAACTACAGACAGAAAGAATGAAATACACTGACAGAAAGAACGACAAAAAAGAGACTGAAAGAACAACAGACATGAAGAATGAAGCATACAGACAGAAAGTACAATAAGGAATGAGAGACAGAAAGAACGACAGACAGAAAGTATGAAAGACAAAGAATAAAAATAAGACAAAGAACAACAGATAGAAAGAATGAAGGATACAGACAGAAACAACAAAAAAGAATGAGAGACAGAAAGAAGAACAAATAACGACAGACAGAAAGAAAAATTTAAGACAGAAAGAACAACAGTAAGAACAAAAAACAGGAAGGATGACAGACAGGAAGAACAACAGACAAAAAAGAATGACAGTAAGAACCACAGACAGAAAGAATGAATGGCAGTAAGAACAACAGACAGAAAGAGCAACAGTAAGAACGTGAGACAAAAAGAACGACGAGAAAGAACGGCAGTAAAAATGACAGACAGAAAGAATGATAAAGTACAACAGACAAAAAGAACGGCAATAAGAACGACAAAAAGAACCACAGACAGAAAAAAACGGCAGTAAGAATGATAGACAGAAAGAACCAGACAGAAAGAACAAAAATAAGAACCACAGACAGAACGAACGGCAGTAAAAAAAAAAAATGACAGACAGAAAGAACCACACAGAAAGAAAGAGAGACAGAAGAATGACAACAAGAACCACAGACAGAAAGAATGGCAGTAAAAAAAATGACAGACAGAAAGAACCAAACAAAAAGAACGACAGACAGAAAGAATGACAACAAGAACCACAGACAGAAAGAATGGCAGTAAAAAATGACGAAAACAGATAACAACAGACCGACAGATTGACAAAGAACAACAAACAGACAGAACGATAAAGAATGACAGACAAACAGATTTTCAGTAAATTCCTTTTCCTGTCATTCTAATTCAAATTTCTATTCAACTTCCTTTGTGATGGGGCCAATTCAATCCAAATTCACACTCATGAACTGAAAGGAATCTGAATTCAGCTCCAGCGATGCCTCATAACACTGTTAAACCCTCAGTCACACTCCTGACCTGCAAATCTTTCTGCAAAGTAGCTGGATTTCAATGGATGAAACTTGATCTTTTGTCCAGCGTTCCTTGTAAATATTTATGAAGGCAGAAAACACCAGTGATAATGTCCAAGCATAACAAATGTGTGGAGGGTCTGATTTCAAAGTCTCCCAAACTATGTTGTCTGCCTCTCCTGTCAATTTTGCGGTTGAAAGGATAATTGATGTCCCCACGGTATTGCGTGGTCATAAATAAAAGAAGGCAGAGGCCGGAATGGTATTAAATATGGCTCGAAGTGAATATGAAATCAATGCTAATAGAGGCTAGAAACTCTGGACTCCACGGTGGCCTTTCAACCTCCTCATCCCCCACAAACACTACCCAGCATGCAAAGCAGGCCGAACGACATGTCACCTCCGCAAGGGCACCGGCGGCGAGTCAAATTCATCATACGCAGCAGCGTTTAAAAATAAAAAGCTGTTAAATGGGGGAAACTTTACACCTTTTATGAGGACCTGATTTATCGGTGCAAGAGCGGTGAGCGTTTGCTAGCGCTCCCTGTTGTGACGGTATTCCCGCGACCCAGAATGCCGGTGGTCTTTGCGCCTTTACGTGTTACAGCGCTCTTTCGCAGCGGCGCCTGAAGCAGGCCACATTTGATAGCAAACGATAAATTACCCAACTGTAAAAGCTCAGTCGCAGGAGACGGGTGTAAAATACAGACGCCAAAGCTCTCTCTCCCTCAAGCCTCTCGAGGTTTTATTCAGTCCAGTGGAAAATTTGTCAAAGAGCGAGCTATTTTTATGAGGTCTAATGGATCTTCGGTGAGAACACATTTAACATGAGGTGGTGATATGAACAAAACACCCAAACAATGTCACCCTTTTTATCAGAGCGAGTTGAGCCTGAATTCAGTTTCACCAATGGAGCTTAATAAAACCTTCACTGTGCCTCCACTGACTGATTCTATTCAACTTCGTACGTAATACAAAAAAATACATAAAAAAAAAACCCTTCAAAAACTCATTTTCATAATGAACATTTCTTTCTCACTTCTCATTAAAAATTCTTAAAACAAGAAATAACATTGTACAATTTTACTTCAAGTAAATTTAAGATTATACAGAATATTTTTTACATGCATTTCTAGCATACATCTAGTAATAATTAGTGGGATTTATGTTTTAAACAATGGGAACAAATTAGCAAATAATTTATTGAAGGTATATTTTCTCAAAACAAATATTCTTGTATTTAAACATTATAGTACCTTTGGAAAAAAGTTTCAAATTTTAGAAAGAGGCTTAAAACAAGGTGGTAAAATTGCCAATTAATTAAAAAATTAAAATATTCTCTGAATATAATGCAAACTCCTAAATTTGCTTCTCAATTAAATGTAAAACTCATTTTCAGAGGATATATGTGATGTATCACACTGGCTTTTTTATTTTGTTTTTAGGATAAATATAGTAAAATTACAAGGGTAAAAAATATTTTTTGTCTAAAAAAAAAAAAAAAAAAAAAAAAAAACTTTTAATTCCAAGTAAATTTAAGATTATACAGAATATTTTTTACATGCATTTCTAGCATATATCTAGTAAAAATTAGCGGGATTTATGTTTTAAACAATAGGAACAAATTGGCGAAGAACTTATTGAAGGTACATTTTATCTCTTATATTCAAAAATTATATTATCTTAGAAAAAATTGAAAATTTTAGAAAAAGTCTTAAAACAAGGTGGGAAAATTAAATTAATTAAAAAATGTAAATATTCTTTGCATATTCTATACATAATGCAATCTCTCTTGCAATATTCTATACATAAGGCAATCTCTTAAATTTGCTTCTCAAATAAATGTAAAACTTATTTTCAGAGAATATATGTGATATACTGGCTTTTTAAAAAATGCATGTATGTTTTATGTTTTAAACAATGGGAAAAATGGCAACTAAATTTGTTGAAAATTTATTCTCTCAAAAACAAATATTCATGCCTTACAACTTTTTTTCCATAAATATATCAAAGTTACAAGGGTTAATTGCAATTCAGTTCATTAACTACACAATTTTATCTTCAAGTACATTTTTTGCACTGTACGTCCTGTACTCAGATAAAACCTCCTTACACAAATTATATGTTTTTCATATGCATATTTTGAATAATAAAGTAAATCTAGTAATAGTTTACTAGCATAATATAGTAAAAATTAGTAGGCTTTGTTTTAAAATAAAATGAACAAAACATGTAAAATACTTAATTTATTAAACATATTTTCTCAAAACAAATATTGTTTGTATATAATATTTCTTATTGCTATGTTTTAGCACAAATCTGGCAAAAATTAGAAAGTTACAAGGGTTAATGATCAAACCAATATATATATATATATATATATATATATATATATAAAAATATTTATAGTAAATATCAAAAATAGTACATATTTTTCCTACTGCCATCTTTAAGTATAAGTACAAAGTATAAAGTTAAATGCTTAAAAAGCAGGAAATAAGTTAAATATAAATAAATACAGCAAAGTTATTGTACAAAATTGATATTTATGCATAAATATAGCAAAGTTAGAAGGGTTAATGATCAAATTGAGGGTGAAATTGCAATTCAGTTCATTAACTAAAAATATTTTGGTCTAAAAAAAACAAAATATTTTTCTTACTATATTAGCAATTTTTAGGTATAAGTATAAAGTATAAAGTTAAAGGCTTAAAAAGCAGGAAATAAATTAATTTTAAATTCTCTGATTTATTCGGACTTATCAGATTTACAGATTAATTTAATTTATTCTCTTAAAACAAATCTCTTTTTGACCTCACATAACAGTATCTAGTTTTACTGGAAACGGATTAGGAGTGTACGTCCTGTACGACTGTACGTCCTGTACTCAGATAAAACCTCCTGAAATTTCACACTCGGAGTCCTTACCCCGGACAAGGTTACAGTGTTTTTGAAGGGTGTGCGCTCTAGCGTCTCCATCGGGCTATTCCCCAACAATCTGCCAGGCCGGTTCCTCCCTAGCTCGCCACAGTCCGCCTCCGCAGCTCTCAGACCTCCTGGAGCATGACGCCGCGCGTTAGACGAAGAATCCCACAGAGACGCCGGCGCTTTCAGTAAACCGGCCCCTGCCCAATCTTATTTCCCGGCCTGTACGTCTGACACCTGTAGAAACCCTCTATATTAGACTGAACGGCGGGGACAAACGTGGAGCTCATTCACACTTCATTCCTTTGGGCGTCCGCTTATTGACCGTGAAAAGCGTGACCGTATACTCGCCGCCCTTCAACAATGGAGCTTCGGTCGCTCTTACATTTACGATTACAGCCACGAGGAGGAGGTCAGCCCGGAGGAGCTTCCTCGTCCCACGCGGAGATCCTGAATTTATACGTTAGCATGTGAGGAAAAATCATACAGGCGAAATAAAGACAGAAGGGAATGACTTTAGTGGGACGAGCCACAGTTGAATAAAGATGCAAAAGAAAGAGGGAGTGAGTGCATGTGGATTATGATGAACACAATGGAGGTTCAAGAAAGCAGATTGTGAGTAATCCCTCATGCCAACTCAATTTCACTTTTGCTTGGCTTTATTGGCATGACAAAAGCGTAGGGAGAGCGGAGTAAGACGTGACGCCTCCTTAATCTAGCAAACTGTGCACAACTTTTGTCTTGTCAGTGTATATTTAGAAATCTTTCTTTAAGATTCTGTTGTTTGGCACGTCAAAGTACATTTTCTACACAGCTGGTGATATTCATTTTGGGTGAAACTATTGCACTTTATTTTACGGCACTTATTTGAAAGTACTGAGTATTATTAACTATGCATCATTTATAGTTATCACTATAGTCTATACACTGCCGCTCAAATGATTTTTAATGTTTTTAAAAGTCTTTTCTGCTCATCAAGGCTATTTACTTGATCAAAAATACAGAAATAACGTAAAAATGTAATATTGTGCTGATTGTGGTTTTGATTGTGGTTCATTTTGAGAATGCATTTCTGTAGACATTGGTTTATTTTACAAAATACTATGATATATACTACCAGTCAAAAGTTTTTGAACAGTAAGATTAAGTAAAGTCTTTTCTGCTCATTAAGGCTGCATTTACTTGATTAAAAATACAGAAAATGACTTAATATTGTGAAATATTATTACGGTTTGAAATAACAGTTTTCTATTTTAATATATTTTAACATTTAATTTATTTCTGTGATGCAAAGCTGAATTTTCAGCATCATTACTCCAGTCTTCAGTGTCACATGATCCTTCAGAAATCATTGTAATATGCTGATTTATTACTTTTATTATCAATGTTGGAAATAATTGTGCTGCTTAATTTTTTTTTGGAACATGTGATTTGTCTTTCATTCTTTGAAGAATATAAAGTTTAAAAAGAAGGCTTTTATTCAAAATTGTTTTTTTTCCTAACAATATAAATCTTTGCTATTGCTTATTAAAAGTTTTTTTTTTTTTTTTTTTTTTTTTACTGAAAGATTAAAAATGTATATTATTACAATGTTTTGTAAAGAAGTCTCTTTTACTCACCAAGCCAGCATTTATTTGATCCAAAGTACAGCAAAAGCACTAAAATTCTGAAATATTTTTACTATTTAAAATAAGAGTTTTCTATTTGAATATATTTTAAAATGTAATTTATTCCTGTGATTTCAAAGCTGAATTTTTAGCAACATTACTCCAGTCACATGATCCTTCAGAAATAGTTCTAATATTCTGATTTGCTACTCAAAAAATAAAATAAAATAAAATAAAAACAATATTATTATTATTTAGTAAATTTGTTTTCAGGTTTCTTTGATGAATAGAAAGCTAAAAAAAAACAAACAAACAAAAAAAAACCCCAGCATTTATCTGAAACACTTATAAAGCATGCTTGCTAAACAGAAGTATTAATTTCTTCCCCCCCCCAAATATATTTATAACTTACCTTTTTATATCCAAGTATGTTTCTACCAGCATTGACTGTATTAATGTGTGATCACATCTGTGACTGTAATGTAATGTAACTACTGGATGTAATAAAAATATTGTGTGTGTCATGTTTACATTTGAAAAACAGATTTTATTAACTTAAATTGAATTTAATTAACAGTTTCCAAAAACGCTGTCTAGCGTACTTGACGCGTTTGCTGTGGTGTGAACGAGTGCAGACACGAGGCACTTATGAATTTTGTCACTGACACTGAAATATCAAAATCTAGATGATATCAGCTGAACCAGAAGTTCCATTATTCAGTGGTAGTTGAGCCAAACAATAAAACCTCACAAACCCTTAGTTTTTCCAAAGGTTAGAGCCTCAATATGTTGACAAACTTTTAAAAATCAAATTGCATTAAGCAAATTAAAAAATGCATTTATTTTTACACTACATAAAGAAGAGCTGACCATGAACCTTGATTATTTAAAGAAAAAGTAATAATAAAAATACAATGTGCAAAATGTACCAGACAAGTTATAAAAAATACTTATAGCAATACAATAGCAAGTGATGAGCTGTATTAGGCAATTTCACTGTGTAGGCGAAAACATTGTGCATTCATATAGTTTAATAGATTTAATTAATGTTAAAACGGAACCTGACATATTCATTTAGAAGATGCCGGAGCAAATGTATGTGCATTAAAGTATGCATTTATCATTATGTGTTCCCTGGGAATCAAAAAAAAGGACTATTTTACTAGTCAAGCCTAATTAAAGTTTAACTAAACTGAATAAAATAAAATAAAATAAAATAAAATAAAATAAAATAAAATAAAATGTATAATTTTTATTTTTAGTAGTTATATAGTTTGTATAGTCTTTTACAGTTAATACGCAGTTTTGTTTTAAAATAAAATAAGATAAATTGTATAGCTTTTATTTTCAGTAGTTATATAGTTTATACAGTCTTTTACAGTTAATACACAGGCTTGTTTTAAAACAAAACAAAACAAAACAAAACAAAACAAAACAAAATAAAATAAAATAAAACAAAATAAAATAAAAAATAGTAACAAACTCAAATAAAACAAAAATATATTTTTTTAGTTATTTTTAATAAGTATAGAGTTTATATAGTCTTATAAAGTTAATACACAGTTTTTATAAAACAGAATGAAATAAAAAAAAAAACAACAAATTAAAATTTAATTAATTTAAAAATACAACAAATTTAAATAGATTTTATTAATTATTGTAGTAGTTATATAGTTTATATAGTCATATACAGTTAATATACAGGTTTGCTTTAAAATAAAATAAACAAAATAGTAAATAAAAAAAATACAACAAATTAAAATAAAGCAAAAATAGATTTTTTTGTTAGTTTTTATTTTTAATAGTTATACGGTTTATATAGCCATATACAGCTAATACACAAGTTTGTTTTAAAATAAATAAAATATTTGATAATTTTTATAATATCATTTTTTATAATACAAAACAATTCTAACACATACTGTTTTACATCTAACATATAGAATATATACAAATATGCACATAAATAAACAAAAAAAATAAACAAATGTTTGATTATTTACAAATAATAAAAAAATTAATCTAAAATCCATTTTGTAGGATTTTTTTTTTTTTTTTTTTTTTTTTTTTTTTTAGTTTATTTAGTCTCATACATTTAATACATAGGTGTGTTTTTGTATTTATTATTTGATCCACTCCTGTCTGCTGTTGTATGGGAATGACAGCTGAACAATAAATAAATAAATGTTTGATTATTTTAATAATACAACTTTACATATACACATTTTAATACAAATATATATTTTCTGTTTTATGATTTTTATAATATATAAAACTTGTGTATGTATATTGTGTGTAATTTAAATTTAAATAGATTTTATTAATTATTGTAGTAGTTTTATAGTTTATATAGTCATATACAGTTAATATACAGGTTTGCTTTAAAATAAAATAAACAAAATAGTAAATAAAAAAAATACAACAAATTAAAATAAAGCAAAAATAGATTTTTTTGTTAGTTTTTATTTTTAATAGTTATACGGTTTATATAGCCATATACAGCTAATACACAAGTTTGTTTTAAAATAAAAGAAAATAAAAAAAATAATACAACAAATTAAATGAAAACAAAAATAAATTTTTCAGGTTTTTTAGTATTTTTTATATTTTTATGCAGTCTTTTACATAGTAAATATATAGGTGTGTTTACGTATTTGTGACCATGGACCACAAAACCAGTCATAAGTCGCATGGGTATATTTGTAGCAGTAGCCAAAAATAAATAAATTAAAAAAAAAAGTCAAAATTATTGATTTTTTTTTTTTCTATGCCAAAAATCACTAGGATATTAAGTAAATCATGTCCCATGAAGATATTTTGTACATTTCCTACAGTAAATATATCAAAACTTAATTTTTGGTTACTAATAAATTGCTAAAATCTTCATTTGTACAACTTTAAAGGCAATTTTCCCTCAGATTACAGATTTTCAAATAGTTGCATCTCAAACAAATATTGTCTTATCCTAACAAAAACCAAAAAAAAAAAAAAAAACCAATTAAAAAAAAATGTGACTGGTTTTTCCAGGGTCACATTTGTTTATTATTTGATCCACTCCTGTCTGCTGTTGTATGAGAAAAACAAGTGAGATTAGAAAATATGGCTGACAATCCCAAATATTGTTTGTGTGAATGCAGCCAATGAGACTAAAAAGACTAAAAAGAAAGGAAACAAAAGCAAACCAATTTTCCGTGACACAGCACTTGTGAACTGCCATCAGTCTCTTGTTAATTTGTAAATTACATTTCACACAGAGCCAAATAAATCCAGAAAATCTCCAAACGCTAAGGTCAAGGAGAATATTGATCAAACCAAGCAAACCAACGCTAATCTCCACTCGACTTCACCGGAAAGTAAAGCGAGGCGCCGTAAAGGGATCAGCGACTCGTGCTGTCGTCCTCTCCACCTCGGCTCATACAAATGAAAGCCGAAGTCAGAGTGCCATTGTGTCTCTCCTGAAAATGAGACAAGTAAATGTTGCGAGTAAATGTTCGGAGCTGTCGGCACTTCTTTATCAGACCAAAACATCAAATTAAGGGAAGAGCGGGATGCGAGATAAAGCCTGCGCTAGAAATAACGGCAGTGCTGAAAGGACTGATTGAAAATGGAAATACGAGGACGTGAGGTATGGGCGGCGGTGTTTCAAGCACATTTTCATAATTGATCGGGCATGAAGTGCACCGCTGAACCAGAAATCAGAGGTCATTAGTCAAGGCTTTGAGAAAGGCCAAGGCTTTCAAAAAGGTTGAAGGGAATTTATGATGTGATTTTGTATTATTATTCTTCTATTCCGACATCATTTTGTCTCACGTACACGTACAAGCTGCACAAACCAGTCTGTCAATGAGTATAAAGGGCCGCGCAGTCGTTCTACAGCGCCGACGAATCACAACAGTCATACACGCGTATAAATTATGAATGGTCCACCTTCATACCATATTAAAAAGGCCACATGCAGACAGAGTTTCTGGACAAAGGATAAACAAATGCAACAGCAGCCATTTGCTCGACGTTACGCATCCGAGAAGCTAAAACCATCAAATCAATTCATTTTATTTTACGAGGCGCCAAGAAGTATGCTAAAAGCACTTGTGGCAGACATTCAGTCTCACTTCAGCGTCCACACGCTCTCTCCGTCTCACGCTGAACGTCTGTCTGTCTGTTTGTCGTGCGCTCAGTCACTTTCTTTCCTGCAAAGACACACCCACTTCCTCACACTCGCATCCTGGGTACGAATAGAAGATATTCATTTATATGCATTAATTGCATACATTTTTTCTTTTATTAGCCAGTTTATATATAATAAATAAAATGTATTTATATATAACAAAATGTAGAAAATAAAAATAGACTTTTTTTTTTTTAAATATATGTACACATCCATACATATACATATATAATAGTCAACATTTGAAGTGGATCAAAAAAAGTTCAAAGTTGTCCAAAGGCAAGAACAAGCACCGTTTTGGTTTTACGACAACTTTGATTAAAGGTTTTGATCCATTTCACATGTTGACTACGATATCTGTTTTTTTATTTTATAATATAGAACATATTTCTAATACATAATTACATGTTATAAAAAAAGAAAGATACACACACAAATATAAATAAATACATAAATAAATGAATGTTTTTACTTTTTTTTTTTATTTAAATAAATTTAATTTAGCATATATAATTCTAACACATTATATATACACACACATCCATTTATTTATTTATTTATTTATTTATTTATTTATTTTCTACATTTCATATCTAACACATGGAACATATAGAAACATACACGTATGAAAAAATAAATATTTGATCATTTTTATAATATACTTTTTTACTACAATATAATTCACATACTATTTTATATCTAGCATATAGAACAAAATATACACAAATAAATAAATAAATAAATAAATGTTTGATTATTTAAAATTAAATAAATAAATAGAACATTTTGTAGTTTTTTTTTTTTTTTTTTTTTTAGTAGTAGTTTATATAGTCTTATACAGTTAATATATCGATGTGTTTTTGTATTTGTTTATTATTTGATCCACGCCTTTCTGCTGTTGTATGGAAATGACAGCTGATATTAAATAAATAAAACAAATAAATGTAGGTTTGATAATTTTAATAAAACAAATGTACATATAAACAGTTTTAATATAAATATATATTTTTCTGTATTATGATTTTTATAATATATAACTTTTTGTAAACATAAATTATATTTTTATATATTTTTGAATCTAATTATACACACACCCATTTATTTATTCATGTTCTACATTTTCTAACATATACACAGATATACACGTGAATAAAAAAAATATTTGATAATTTTTATAATATCATTTTTTATAATACAAAAAATTCTAACACATACTATTTTACATCAAACATATAGAATATATACAAATATGCACATAAATAAACAAAAAAATAAACAAATGTTTGATTATTTACAAATAATAAAAAAATGAATCTAAAATCCATTTTGCAGGATTTTTTTTTTCTTTTTTTTTTTTCTTTTTTTAGTTTATTTAGTCTCATACATTTAATACATAGGTGTGTTTTTGTATTTATTATTTGATCCACTCCTGTCTGCTGTTGTATGGGAATGACAGCTGAACAATAAATAAATAAATGTTTGATTATTTTAATAATATAACTTTACATATACACATTTTAATACAAATATATATTTTCTGTTTTATGATTTTTATAATATATAAAACTTGTGTATGTATATTGTGTGTATGCACATACACATATATACATACACACACATATATATACAAAGTTTTGTAAATATTAATTATTTGTATATATTTTCAGAATCAAATAATTGCCATGTATCCAATTTCATACAATTGTCTAAATTGTCTCTATATATTTTTTGAATAACATAACTATAAAACTATTAAATAACATAATAATAATAATAATAATAATAATAAATATATATATAAAGAATATAAATTAATACAAATATTAAAAGGTTTTAAAACGAATATTAACAAATTTAACTAAACACTTGCAACACATCTTCCAAACAATTCTCAAACAAGCTGACACTGCCATTCTTCAGGGCAATTAATTAAGTAAACAAGCCAGTAAATAAAAGGACAATGAAATACTTAAAGTGGTTTTCATCTTTTCATGTCAATATTTTGTTAGTTTAATAATAAATGGCATAAGGTGGGATTACTCAGACGCAGACACCTGTCAGTCATGTCCAGACAGCAGTCGAGTACAGAAAGAACCTACTACTCAGTTCAACTGAATCTTACTTTTTATTTTAGTATCGATTTTGAGGAAGTGTCCATACATGTTTTCCTCTCTAGGCTGAGCTGAACAATATTTGTTGCCTGTCAGGTACGCGGCCTAAAACCTTCATTCAGAAAACTCAGCCGAAGGCAGTGGGGTTTTTATACCAGAGATTCCTCGCATCCCGCCGCTCGACAACACATACGCTCACAAAAACAGAAGGGCAAGCCGAGCACAAGAGCGTGCAGCTCGTGACATCACACGGCCAGCTTTGACAACAGAAGCGGGGTCACGAGGGACCCACGGAGAACGGGTTCGCCCAGGAAGATGGCAAAGTACACGAGGAGAGGCCCTGCGGCATCCCACAGGACTCAGTGTTCCTCCTGAACTCTCCGTGACCTCCCGCTCCCCTGCCTCCCGGCGGCCCCACCGGACACCGGCTTCCAGACATGGCAAGCTTCACCAAATTAATTCCTCTGGTACTACATCAGCGGTGGAGGGAAAATAACAATCATCCACCCGCCCCATATCCAGGCAACCAGCACACGAAAGTGTGCCAAGTCAGTTTGGTTGACAGATTGCACGTTACAATACAGTGTTCATGGCTAATCACCTAGACGGCTGATACATGCACAAACACTCTCCGCAATTATCCAGTTCATGTGCTCACTTCATTCCAGACTTCAGAACAGATGATGTTTAGAGGATTCACCACGGGGAAGATCTCTTTCTGACTCTCTACTGGTGATATATCAGCTGATATTTAGCCATTTTCAGATTAACTGGCATTCATAATGGAGACATTTGGTTGATTAACAGGGTTAACTCTCCCTTGTGTCAGCAGCATCAATGCATAAACACAAAACTCAAACTCAAAACCCAAAAATGTATTTTTGTGACTTTTTGTTCATTTTAAAGTAGGGTGTAACAGAATTGCAAAAGTAATGGTTCACTTTTTACTTCTTAAATGATTAAACAATGCTCAATATTTGCTCAATTCATATTTTATGTTTAACATTTAAAAAAAAAAAATCAGAATATTTACACAATTCATATTCAATGTTTTATTTTTTAAATATCTGCACAATTTTGCGCAATGCTTTTATATGCTTCACTTTTAAATTACACAATATTTACTCAATTAATATTCTTTTTTTTTTACTATTTGCATTTTATGTGCAAATATACACTTGATTTTTTAAATCAACAAATGATACAATATTTGCTCCTTTTCTATTAAATATTTATTTATTTATTTTTATTTACAATTCTTGCACACTTTATATTATACACTTCATTTTTCATTCACTACTTAATTTTTAAATATTTGCAATTTGGCACAATTCATTATCCACGTCATTTTTTAAATGCACAAATTACTTAATACTTCTTACTTATATCTATACTTAAGATTTCATTTTGTAAATATTTGCATTTTAAAAGCAGTTCTGTTAAATGCTTTACTTTTCAACTGAACAAGTTACACAGTTTACTCCATTCATATTGTCATTTCATTTATATATATATATATATATATAAAATTTGGCACAATTCATTATATGCTTCCCTTTTGTAATTGAACAAATTGCTAATATTTATTCATATTCCGTATTTAATTTTTTCAATATTTGCAATTTTTGCACAATTCCATTATACACTTGACTTTCTAAATGAACAAATTACACAGTATTCACTAAATTCACAATCAGTATTTCACTTTTTAATATTACTTTTTTTGGCACAAATATGCTTCACTTTTTTTAAAGAACAAATTATACAATATTTGCTCTATATGTATGTATGTATGTATGTATGTATATACATTTTTGTTGGACTGTAAATAATATCAATATTGGCTGTTGAAATATCTAATCGGTCAACCACTATCTTTCACTGCTGGATGCAAGCATCATCTTAAAGCGATAGCCAAGCACAGCACTTCTGCCGAACATTATGAAGGTGCCAGAAATCTGTGCCATTCCTCTCCCTCTCTCTCCCTCTCTCCCTCTCTCCCTCTCTCCCTCTCCCTCTCTCCCTCTCTCCCTCACTCACTCACTCACTCACTCACTCACTCACTCAATCACGGATTTGACTTCCAGGAACGCTGCTAGCGTGTTATTGTCATAATTCCACTCAGAAAAAAAAGCATGTTTAAGCAGTTTAAGAGAGAAAGGTGTTTTCCCTTAAAGCAGCCTCCAGAGTCATTTTACTCTATAAGCCTCTTTAGAAACGGCATTTGACGCTGAGGGGACAATGTTTCGCTTGATATTAGGAGAGAAACTCCTTATATCGGAAGCTGGGAAGTGCTTGTTGCTTAGAAAGCTGGGAAATGCTGGGAAGAGCTCATTTCTTGGGTCATTTGAGGACACCAGAACAGCCTTTAGTCAGTAAGTCTCGCTATTTAAATTTCTTGTGCATTTACCTTGATCAACAACTGGCTACACAGTGTACGGGTTGTATTTGCATCCCACAGAGTCTCATTTTCATTAGCATCGAATTAAATATGCTGCAAAAGTCAATACAGGCTTCACTAGAGTCAGAGGAACTGGCGCTCTTGAGGGAAAAGAAACAAACAATAACATGTTCGTCACAATGTTTCACAGCAGATGCTGGCTACATCACTCAATAGAGCAGATCAACAGCTCGACCAATGGCGTGAGTTTGGGGCGGGGCTATCTGTTCATCTGACCAATGGCAGATGAGGAGTGTGTTTAGAATGCAGAAAAGACACTTTCTCTGTTTATACTTTTCTAAATCTAGCTTAAAGGGATGGTTAACTCAAAAATGAAAATTTGCTGGTAATTTAGTCATCCTTAGGCCAAACTAATGCATCCTTGCTGCAAAATGTTTTTTTCTTTTATTTTTCATTTTTCATTTTTTTATTTATTTATATTTTATTTTTCATTTTTTATTTTCATTTTAGGAAAGAAAGAAAAGAAAAGAAAAGAAAAGAAAAAAAAAAAAAAAAAAAAAAATAATAAATAATAATAATAATAATAATAAATTAAAAAAAAAAAAGAAACGAAAAATAAAAGAAAATGAAAAAAACATTTTAGCAAGGATGCATGTGACACTGAAGACTGCTGAAAATTCACCTTTCTATCACAGGAATTTGTTTACCCACGGTAAAAAAAAAAACCATCTTGGATGGCCCGAGGACGAATAAATAAACAGCAAATTTTCATTTTTGGGTGAACTATCCCTTTAAAAGTTTTTGCAGCATATTTAACAAATAACTGAAAACAGTTGTGCTGTTTATTTATTTATTTATTTTTTAAATAATAATAATTTAGCAGAACCTGGAAAACACTATTTGATAAATAGAAAATTTAAAAGAACAGAAATAGATTTTCTTTAACATTATAAATGTCTTTACTGTAACTTTTGATTCATTTAATGCATCCTTACTGAATAAAGTAGTAGTCTAAATAATATCTTTTAATTATTAAAATAAAAAAAGAGAGAAATGCACATAGTAGATAGATTTTAAGACAAAATTAGGAATCAAAAACTCATTTTAATGGGTAAATATACTGGTCTCTGCTGCTTTTCTCCTCTCTATGTGCATTGTATAGTAATAGATTGGCGGAAGCAATATAATACCATAGAACTAACAGCAGCCATGTGACATTTAATGTAAATGTCAAGATATTCATGTTTGTATGTGTGTGTGGCACTGGAAACATCATTCTATCTATCACAATAGGCCAAAGTTGCTCAAGATCCACCGAAAACTACATTACACAAGTGGAAGGTAATGAAGAAATTTCTTAGTTTTTTATACTATAGGGCTTTATTTAACTGTCCTTGTGAACATACACAGCAAAGCACAGATTTCATCCATCATCTGCGTTTCATTTATGACTTCGTACATGATTTACATCTGCTCTGAAAATAGAAAGATGTGTTAAAATGGGTCTCCACCATCTGGCTCTCATGTCAATGCATTTTGCATTTACTTAGTCACCTGTAAAATACACACACACACAGATAGATAGATAGATAGATAGATAGATAGACAGATAGATAGATAGACTATGAAAAACGTAAATAAACCAAAGAACAAAAGTTAAAATATTTGTTATGCAACATACAAAACGCTATATTTAGCCACTCAAGAAGTGGCCGAGCCCATTTTAAGTGCTCGTAACAGCGCTGTCCTTGAGGGAGGATATTTTTCTGCGTGCCTGCATTGTAGTGTCGACCCCAGCTATCGTAAATCTGCGTAAAGGCCGCCTGTTCATTGGGGACCGCAGACAAATGTGTCTGTGCTGCACTCATGTTCTTGGACTTGCTGAAAATTAGGTCTGTTAAAAAAAAAAAAAAAAAAAAAAAAAAAAAAAAATAAACAAGTCATTTTATTTGGGCCGTCCTCATTAAAATGTCTCACCAAGTTAAATAAAGGTCTCTTGACCAAGTTAAATAAAGGTTTTGAGGGAGCAGAGCTTACAGCTTATTGGTCAGCACCCTAGAAACTGCAGAGTAACACATTAAACTTCTCAGAAACAACCTGGGAATCATATCATAGTATTGCTGCAGGGTAATAATTATCATTTGGAATAATTATCATTTTGAAAGAAGTCTCTTATGCTCAACAAGGCTGCTGTTATTTTTCTTAAAAATACAGTAAAATCTGTTATTTTGTGTATTATTATTACAATTTTGAATAAACTAAATGAAACTGTTTTCTATGTGAATGTATTTTAAAAAAACATTTATTTCTGTGATGCAAAGCTGAATTTTCAGCATCATTACTCCAGTCTTCAGGCTCACATGACCCTTTAGAAATCAATGTAATATGCTGATTTGCTGCTCAAGAAACATTTTTTATTTTCAGTTTTGAAAACAGTTATTTGCTGCTTTTTTTATTTTTATAACCATTGGATTGGATTTTTTTTATAAACACTGAAACTTCTATTCAAAAGCTTGGGGTTTGTAAGAAAAAAGAGAAAGAAAGAAAGAAAAAGAAAGAAAGAAAGAAAGAAAGAAAGAAAGAAAGAAAGAAAGAAAGAAAGAAAGAAAGAAAGAAAGAAAGAAAGAAAGAAAGAAAGAAAGAAAGAAAGAAAGAAAGAAAGAAAGAAAGAAAGAAAGAAAGAAAGAAAGAAAAATAAATAAATTACAAATAAATAAAAAATAAATCAATAAATCAATCAGACAGAAAAGAAAATTAAAAATATATTTTTAGCATGGATGCATTAAATATATTTTTTTATAATTTTTTAATTATTTTCATTTCATTAAACATTTTTATTGTCATTTTTAAAAGAAAAAAAAGCATTGCATCAAGGATGCATTAAATATAAATACAAAACTTTTATAATTACATTTTTTTATTTCATTATTTTATTTGAGATTTTTATTATTTTTAAGCAATTGAATGTTTTTACTGTAATTTTTTTTAGCCATTTCAAATAAATTGTTCTTTTTAACTTTATTCAAAGAACCCTGTTTCCACAAAAAATATTGTTTTTTTTTTTTGTTTTTTTTAATGATGAAACTGTTCATCATTAATAATTGAGCAGCAAATTAGCATATTAGAAACATTTCTGCAGGATCATGCAACACTGAAGACTGCTGAAAATTCAGCTTTGCATCACAGGAATAAATTACATTTTAAAAAAATATTAAGTTTACAATGTTTACAATATTACCATTTTTACTGCATTTTTGATCAAATAAATGCAGCCTTGGTGAGCATAAAAGACTGGGAGTTTATTTTCCTTATAATGTTTTAAAATGTTTATTTACAGTTTTAATACAAAAGACTTTTAATTCTATTCTCAGAAAAAAAAAATACAACTAAACAGATTTTTTTAAAAAAATGATAAAAAGAGTGAGAAAGAAAATGGCCATAAAAAACAAATCAGAATAAATAGCTGCCAAATTCAAGCAAACCTTTCAAGTCAAACTGTGAAACCCTGAGAGGCGAATTGGGCGTCACTCTCGCTGATGTCCTGACGTTTGATAGTTTACTCATTGTGATTATCTACACCGCGGGACACGCGAGAACCAAGGGCGCCTCTTAATGCACTGCGTGTCGAAACCCTTTCAGGCTGTCCGGCGGCTGTGATCTAACTGAGCCTATAAACAGCCACCTCGCTGAGAGAGTGTTTTAAAGTAAAGACAGGTCCCAGCAGTCGTGAGGCTTTCTGCGGGGCCATTAAAAAATGATGTGGCCCGTACGGTTCAGCGCCCGCGTCCCGCCGCAATCTCGGGTCAGCCAGAGTGCAACGTGCGCACGAGTTATTGGACCGGTTCACGCCAGAGCACGTCACAACACACACGCCACTTAACCTGCTCCCAAACCCGTCCCGGAGGAGCACGGTCACGTAACGGTCAGGCGGCAGTCGCTGAAGGCAGCCGATAAAAAGCTGCTATGGATTATCAATGAGAAATTGGTTATTTACCAGCTGAATATCAATAAATGATTTAATATCTGAACACACAAGAAGTCAAAGACTCAATAAAACAAAGCATTCATTCTGGTGTGACCTTCAATGTGAAATCAATAAATAAAACATGGCTGTGTGAACATGGCTGTGAAAAGTGCATTACTTTTAGCTGACATTCAGATTGATGTTAGTGAATCAGTTTATTTAGATTTGTTCAATGAATCCATTTCAAAATTAAGCAAATTATGTTAACTGGATGGTATTTTACATGTTCTTTATTGACGCTAAAGATTTAGCAGTGTAAGGCTACACTCTAAAAAAAAAAAGTAGTGTTTTTTTTTTTATTTATTTTTTTTTTAACCCAAATGCTGGGTTCAGCACGTTGGGCCATTTTATTGGGTTATTTTTAATATTTTTACCCAGGTGATGGGCTGTTATTATTATTTTTTTTTTTTTTTACCCAAATGCTGGGTTCAAATTGTTGGGTCATTTTATTGAGTTATTTTTAACATTTTTACCCAGGCACTGGGTTATTTTTCTAACCCAAATGCTGGGTTCAACGTGCTGGGTCATTTTATTGGGTTATTTTTAATATTTTTACCCAGGTGCTGGGATATTTTTCTAACACAAATGCTGGGTTCAACTTGTTGGGTCATTTTATTGGGTTGTCTTAAATATTTTTACCCAGGTGCTGGGTTATTTTTTAACCCAAAGGCTGGGTTCAACCTGTTGGGTCATTTTATATGCTTAATTTTTATGTTTTTACCCAGGTGCTGGGTTATTTTTTTAACCCAAATGCTGGGTTTAACTTGGTGGGTCATTTTATTGAGCTATTTTCAATATTTTTACCCAGGTGCTGGGTTTTTTTTTTAACCCAAATGCTGGGTTTAACTTGGCTGGCCATTTTATTGGGTTATTTTTAATATTTTTACCCAGGTGCTGGGTTCAACTTGATGGGTCATTTTATTGGGTTATTTTTTTTTTTTAAATTTTTATCCAGGTGCTGAGTATTTTTTCCGTAACTAACAGGAGAGAGCAGTTCTCAATGCTGCCAATTTGCACTTCTTCAGCGAAATAAAGGTTTGTATACATTTTATTTCATTTATAAAGTCTTTACTGTGCTATGAATTATATTACTTTATACAACGAAACATAAGGATGAGATGTCAGTTAGCTGCATCAGCAGCGGCTGTTTCGCAGGATGGAAACACTTTTTGCCTTGCAAAAAATAAATGGATTTTATTCGTTATTGTACTGAGTTTAATCTTAAAATCTGTTCTCTAATGTCAGTACTGTTTGTTTATGTGCAGTTTTTGGAGTCGCATCTTTCAGCTACGAGTGAAATACGAGGGTTCTTGCTTAATAATAAATGTTCATCTTTTCAGTATTGCTGTTGACTCTGTAATTCTGTGTGTTTTTATAAGTTCCAGTCCATTTTAAACCAGCAATATAATAATTTTTAAACAATAGTTGACTGAAATAAAATAACCCAGCATGTTTGGTAAAAACATTTAACCCAACCAGCTGGGTCAAAATAACCCTGCATGTGTTCTGTCCAATATTTACCCAGCGCTGGGTTGCCAAATAACCCAAGTTGGGGTGTTTTTTTTAACCCAACATTTTTTAGAGTGTAGCATTTTAATTAGCACAACTCAATTTCACCTCTTTTAGCTCAGACCAGAAAAAAAAAAAAAAACGCCTACTAAACACCAGAAATACCTTAGAAATCACCCAGAACACCCTACAAACAAACTAAAAAGCATTTAGAACAACTTAACACTCACATAACACATCCTAGTGTTGTAGTCGCTACCTTTGCTAAAGTAGCATCACTTCATTTTGCTTAGATCTGGTAAAATACTGCTGTTCATCACTATGCTATGTTAGATTTTAAGTCGTTTATGATTTCCAGCAGACAGCTGTAGTCTTAAAGAAATTTCTTTAAGAAATTAATACTTTTATTCCACAAGAATGCATCAAATTGATGAAAAGTTGTAAACATTTATAATGTTAGAAAAGATTTCAAATGTTTTTTCAAACTTTCATCAAATAATATCACAGTTTGGACAAAAATATTAAGCAGCACAATGGTTTTCAACACTGATAATAATAATACATGTTTCCTGAGCAGGAAATCAGCATATTATAATGATTTCTGAAGGAGTAATGAAGCTGAAAGTTCAGCTTTGCATCACAGAAATAAATTACATTTTAAAACATTAAACTAGCAACCAGTTTTTTAAAATAGTAGTAATATTTCACAAAATTACTGTTTGTTTTCCTGTATGTTGTGCTGTATTCATTTTGAACAGCTGTGTCGTATTTTTATTTTAATGGTTAAAAATTGTGTTTGTGACAAATATTGTTAATGTACTGCAAATAATGTCTTTTTTAAGCTTTTTTAAAAGTCTTCTGTTTTGTCCTCACATAACATAATTTTAACTGAAATCTATTTATCTCTTTGTAGTTCCTTATTTAGTAATCCAAGCTCCATGAATAAGCTGGGAAAGAAACCCTTCAGGGCAAAACAAAATCCCTCTGCTTCATGTCAGGGTCAGACTTCTTAAAATTCAATTTAAAACACTGAATATTGCAACTCATAATAAAGTTTCTCCTCTTTCACTCACATTTGGCGCTTTTGACCCCATTTACAAATGCTTTGTGAATCAGTTCGAGCGAATCATTAAAAAGAAGCAGTTCAAAAGAACAATTTGCTTGCGAATCGGACATCGCTAACACAAACGTGCCCTTGCTGCAGCGGCCAGCATGTGATTCTTCTCTCTCGGTCTCTCTGCCTTTAGTTTTTTATTCTTTATTATATCTTTCCATTCAATTCATTTAATACAGAAAAATACACTTTTTAAAATAAATATATATATTTTCCCAGTAACTATTTACTTTCTTCTTCTCCTTTTTTTCCCCAATTTTGTGATAACAATACCCACCACCAACACATAAAAGAAAACAGAAACAATAACCAACAAGTACATAATTGAGTGGTTTTACATATCCAAAAAGAAATTAAACTTGTATTCACACATTTATGTGAAGCACTTACAACCACGCAAAACATCTAAACAAATCATTCTAATATCAAATGTCATTTAGGTAATACATAAAACACATTTATAAAGCTTTAAAAGAAAGGAAATACTACTACTACTACTACTAATGAAAAGTACATAAATTAATTAAAAGGGAGGGAGGGAGGGAGAAAGGAGGTATGAGAAAAGTAATCCATGTAATGCACTAAAAAAAACAATATTTGTGTAAAATTCAACATTAAATGAAGTTTGTTGAGTTTTTTTTTTCCCAAAAGTAAGTGTTCATGCCTGATTTAATAAAAATAAGTTTAGTTAACTTGGATATTTAAGTTATAGTAACAAAAAAACCAGCAAATTTTAAGTTGTAATAACTAACTGCAGCAGTGTTGCCAACTCAAAGTGCGTGGATTGAAGAGAACCACCCTGCACTCCTGGACTGTAGATTTTGAACAAAGACCCCAAAAACAAAATTTTGAAAGCCAATTTCCCCTAGAACATGACTGCGGTAATTTTGTTATGCAGATCTGGCAACCCTGTATAGAAGCGTACTTTTATTCCTAATTTCATATATTATCAACCCCACAGAACGTAAACTAAATCTAGCCAATCATTTAACACTGGGGATTCTTACGTAATCCATAATTGCGTAATTAGGGCCCTAGGAAATCCATTTTATTTTTTCCCAAATTTTGTTTTATTTTTTTCCAAATTCCGTTTTAATTTTTACAAATTCCGTTTTTTCCCGTTTTAATTTTTCTCAACTCCTTTTTAATAGTTAAATCAAATTTTATTAATCAAAGAGCATGTCTAATTAATTAAAATCATGAAACTTATACAATTTCACATCAATTTAATAAAGGTTTAACAAAAATGACATGTTTAGGGCCCTATGAAATGTTTTATTTTTTCTCACCATATGTTTATTCTTAAAAATAGCCTTATGAAAGTTTTTTTACCCTCAGAAAATCTGTGTTGTGTATTTAAAATGTTCTGGTTATCAAATGAAGGCAAAAACCATTAATTTCATTTATCTTTTAATTATTACAAAATTAAAGCAAACTTTTTTTTTTGGCAAACAAAGGGGAATTTACAATTAAACTTAAAACATGGAAGAAATGTTGTGTGATTATACCCTAAAAAATAATGTTTGTTTTATTTTAGTCGTAGTAGTAGTAGTAGTAATAGTAATAATATATCTGAAATCACTGTGAGCGTCACGCGTGCATCACTGAGTGTAGTAAACAAAACTGCTCATCTGCTCCTTTCATTAAAATGGGAACATGCAGGATTCACATTTAAATGGTATTTTTGCAGCGTAATATTTACAGATAGTAGTCCACATTGTGGTCTGATTTAGGTGTAATGACCTACTTTTGATTAATTCATTCAAACTTTCACAAATTCCATGACAGTCTGTGTTATTCAGTAAATTCCATTTTTATGACTGGATTCCGCGATTCCATCCGTGTTTTCCACATCTCAGAAATCATAGGGCCCTACGTAATTGCTTCTGTCTCTCTCTCTCTCAGTGTACTACAGTACATACTCGTTTGTGTCAGGTCTCCATCTCCCCCTGTGGTGACCCCTCCCACGGTGACCACGGAAACCTGCCGCACTGAGACCAGTCGTTCATCCTTAGAGAAATAAAACCATTCAAACAAACACCTTCATAAAGCACAGGTCGCATGTTGACGAGTGCAGAAACGCACTCTTTTTTTGTCACAAACATCATGGCTGTTTTTATTATTTTGTGAAGTGATCTGAAAATCCCATCAACCTCTAGAGACTTACAACAGAGAGTAAGCTCTCCAGACTGCATTTTAAGGCATCATTACATGTGCCTTTCACAAATCACAGAGCTCGAAGACTAAAGTCATCTAAGGTGGCGTCAGAATCTGAAAAAACATCAATTATAAATGCTGTACTTATTTATTCAAGATCAAAAATTATTAATGGACTATTCTACCCAATATCTGTGTGGCATTTATTTTTATGTACTGTATCATTCGCCTAGAAACACGCTAACATCGAGCTCCACTGGACCCGAGTGGAGAGAAGTGGTTTTCAATAAAATGGCTTAAAGAACAAAACAAGCACAAAAATGATGGATGAAAACATTTTCATCCAGTAAATCATGAACAAATGTAAAAATCATGGGGTCTTCGAATGTTTTTGTGGCCTTACCCTGGTGAAAAAAACCAGCATATGCTGGCTAGGTAGGTTTTGATGCTGGTTTAAGCTGGTCAAGGACCAGCATCAACCAGCAAAGGACCAGCTTAAACCAGCACCAAAATATACCTAACCAGCATCCCAGCATCCCAGCATCAAAACAGGCCTACCAGCAAATGCTGTTTTTTTCACCAGGGTAGTCAAAAAGGACCACTGTTTTAGAGGGGTTTTGCTCAAATTCTCAGCTAAAATCAACAAACTGAAGGATGGCAGATGGTAAGGGAGCTCTGCAAGTTTTGAGAGTCATAAAAAGGCCAATGCTTTTGAAATATGAAAAATATATTTTTGCTAACTAGATGAGTAAAGTTTGTGAACAAACTTTGAAGTTGGCTTGAGAAAGCCTAGCCTGAAACTTTGAAGCAGTTGTAAAAAATATTAACATATTGCTAACATGTTTCTAACAAGATTGACATGTTTCTAGCATGTTTTTAGCATGATTGGAATATTAACATTTTTTTACAATGATTAGCATGTTGCTGACATGTTTTAACGTGATTACCATGGTGCTAGCATGCAGTTACCATGTTTTACCATGATTAACATGTTGCGATCATGTTTTTAACATGATTAGCATTTTCTAGAATGATTATGTTGCTAGCATGTTTTAACAGCATTAGTAGCATTTTCTAACATGATTAGCATGTTGTTAACATGCTTTTAACATGATTCCCGTGTTGCTAGCATGTTTTTAAACATGATTAGCATTTTGTTAACATGTTTCTATCATGATTAACATGTTGCTAGCATGTTTTTAACAGTATTAGCATGTTGTTAGCATGTTGATAACATGTTTTTAACAATTACTGTTGCTAGTCTTCTGTTAGCCTGTTTTCTAACATGATTAGAATGTTGTTAGCACATTGCTAGCATTTTCTTACATGATAGGCATGTTGTTAATGCTTTTAACATTACCATGTTGCTAGCATGTTTTTAAACATGATTAACATGTTGTTAACATGTTTCTATCATGATTAACATGTTGCTAGCATGTTTTTAACAGTATTAGCATGTTGTCAGCATGTTGATAACATGTTTTAACATGATTACTGTTGCTAGCCTTCTGTTAGCATGTTTTCTAACAGAATTAGAATGTTGTTAGCACATTGCTAGCATTTTCTAACATGATTAGCAAGTTGTTAACATGCTTTTAACACGATTACCATATTGCTAGCATGTTTTTATACATGATTAGCATGTTGTTAACATGTTTCTATCATGATTAACATGTTGCTAATATGTTTTTAAGATGATTAGCACGTTGTTAACATTATTCTAGCATGATTAGCATGTTGTTAACATGTTAATAGCATGATTCTAACATGATTACACGCTGTTAGCATTTTTCTATCATGATTAGCATTTTGCTAACATGTTATTAACATGATTACCATGTTGCTAGCATGTTGTTAAACATGGTTTAGCACGTTGTTAACATTTTGCTAACATGTTTCTATCATGATTAGCATGTTGCTAGCATGTTTTAAGATGAATAGCATGTTGCTATTATTCTAGCATGATTAGCATGTTGCTAACATGTTTTAACATGTTTTCTAACAGAACTAGCATGTTGTTAGCATGTTGCTAACATGTTTCTAACATGATTAGCACGATGTTAGCATTTTTCTATCATGATTAGCATTTTGTTAACATGTTATTAACATGATTACCATGCTGTTAGCATGTTTTCTAATAGGAATAACGTTGATAACGTTTTAAAATGAATAACATGCTGCTAACATGTTTTCTAACAGGATTAACGTACTGTTAACATTTAGCAAGCATGCTTTTAACATGATTAGCACACTGCTAGCATGCATAACATGATTAGCATGTTCCTAACATTTTTAACAGATTGCCATGGTGCTAACATGTTTGCTAGCATGTTTCTAGCATAATCAGCACGTTGCTAAAATGTTTTAGCATGATAAACGTGGTTAACATGTTGCTAACAAGATTAACATGTTATCATAATTAGCATGTTGTTAACATGTTAACATGATTAGAACATTACTACATGTTTTAGCATGTTGCTAGCATGATTTAGCATGTAGGATAGTCATTAAGCTTTGACTTTTGATGGCTTAAACAGTCCATAAGTCTTACTGTGCAAAAGTTTTCACCCCTCAATGAAAGTCTATGAGCCTTTTTGTAGTTTTAATCACCTGATCAGTTACAAAAAATATAGCAACCCGAGTCAGACCAGTCTGAAGGGTCTGACCCAAGTTTGGTGGTTGAAAGCTGTTGAAGGAAATACATTTTAAAATTTAGTCTCAGAAAAAGAAGCAGCAGCTTAAATAGTAGATCAGTAAGTCAGCTCTCTCAAGCCACCTTAACAATATGCATACAATATCCACTGCAAATAACAATGCATCAAAAAAATATGAAGCCACAGTTAACGTAGCACAGATATGCACGCGTATACAACGTATATCTGCCATTGGGTTTATATGGATGTCCACAAATATGCAAACACAGCACATTTTGATAAATGCTGAAAGCAGAGTGTGCCATAAGAACGCATTACACTCTCATTACCAAAACAAACATGCTGCTCGTGTGTGTGTGTGTGTGTGTGTGTGTGTGTGTGTGTGTGTGTGTGTGTGTGAGCAACTGGATTTATGTTGTTCCTGTGTGGGGGTTACATGGGAATACATTCCCACCCATTTGACTTCTCACTGGTACTTGAGCTCGCAGTGCCTCAAGGTTACACACACACACACACACACACACACACACACACACACAAGCACGCACACTCTGAGACTATGTAGATAAATGACTCTAGCATGCTAGAGTTTGATCCAAATGAAGCAATGATGTAGCTCAGTGGCCCGTGCCCTACATCTCAGTATGCGTGTGTGTGTGTGTGTGCGCGTGTTTGTGTGTAGCTACAGTAGCTGTGAGCTCACCAGCAAATGCCAAAGCTTCTACTTTATTAGACAGAACTGCCCTGGGCTGAAACTGAATAGCCCTAATGACAAAATATGAGGCGCGATGCAGCCAGCAGGCCCTAATTGAATCGTTTGTCTCGCAGTTTCTGAAATTATTGCTATGGAGACACTTATCTGCACTTTCCTGACCATACGAAAGCATTTAAAGATTTTAAAACTAATTCTGTTGTACACTGCGGCAAAAACAAATGGAGGAGTTTGTCTCTTGGCGCAGAAGCTATTTTAAAACATTACATCTAAGACTGGCAACCTTTAAAATGAAGTGATACTCATTTGTAAACTAAACGAAACGAAACGAAACGAAACGAAACTAAACTAAAAACTAAACTAAACTAAACTAAACTAAACTAAACTAAACTAAACTACAATACATTCAAATAAATTAAAATTAAATCAAATAAAAAATAAAAAATAAACTCAAATAAAATGAAATAAAATAAAAAAATTCAAATAAAAAAAAAATTCAAATAAAACAAAAATAAAACAAAATAATTCAAATAAAAAAAAAAAATATATATATAAAATAAGATAAAACTATATAAAATAAAATATATATAAAATAAAATAAATTAAAAAATTAAATTAAATTAAATTAAATAAAGTAATAAGTATAAAGTCAACATTAATAATTATAAAAAAAAGTTTCTTTAACAGTAAATTAGTATATTGTGTGGCAAAGAAGACTGGAGTAAAAATGGAAGAAAATTCTTTTTTTCTTTCTAAATTATTCAGCAAAGCAGCAAAATAAAAAATTAACTCAAATAAAACTAAATAAATTAAAATAGAATTAAAAAAAATCTAATTTTTTTTAATTATTCAGCAAAGCAGCATTAAATCGATCAAAAGTGACAATAAAGATATTTATAATGTAACAATTCCAAATAAATGCTGTTCTTTTGAACTTTTAACATTAATAACAAAAACAAATGTTTCTTGATTTCTGAAGGATCATGTGACACTGAAGACTGTACTAATGATGCTGAAAATTCAGCTTTGCACGACAGAAATAAATTACACTTTTAAGTATATTCAAATAGAAACAGTTATTTTAAATTGTAATAATATTTCACATTATTTAATGTATTGTGATCAAATATAGCCTTGGTGAGCATAGAAGACTTCTTTCAGAAACATTACAAATTTAATAATATAATAATTTCACATGCAAAACGCTCATTCATATACAAAAATAAAATACATTAACATATGCAGCCCACATTTACATATCAAAAACCTATTCAATCCTTAACGCTACAGTAGCTCATTTCACATGCGAAAAGGTTAGCCAATCACAAGAGGTCACTGACGTGTACGAAAACAAAGCACATTAACATATGACCGCCGTCATTTACATATCAACCCCTATTCAGCATTTAGAAACTACTGCATGTCTTAGTACATAAGGCTAAACCAATCAGATTTCACATATCAATCATATATCATATAGAGGTCTTAAAGATACAGTAACAAAATCAGCATGTTTAAGGGTCAAGGTGAACTTCAGTAAAATTACCGATGCAGAGCACACATTCACATGCAGCATATGGCAGACGTGAAGGGTCCTGTGACATTTACTTCACAAACGCAGCGTTCAATAACACGACGCATCATTTCTCCTGACTCTGCAGCTTCAGTACTTCATGTTTGAGTGGGTCGTATTGATGTTTGCTTTATTGCTTAAAACAACCCACGCTCATTCTGTCTTTGATTCAGCTTCTCTTTATTCTATATGCGGTATTTGGGTGAATTTCATCTTGTCAAACATATGTCTGGATCGTATTTGATCCCAAGTACAGAAGAAAAAAAAAAAATTAGTTTGCTTGAAAAAAACAAAGCTTAGTTTACATTACATTTTTGCACTGTGAGATTTTAATGGCACTAAATAAAAAAAATTAAAATAAAAATGTGCTTAATTGTTGGACAAAAATAATAAATACATAAAAATAAAAAAGTAAGGAGTCTTTATTGCAAAAATTAATTTATGCAAAATATAATCTCATATTTATTTTTTTCTCCCCAGTTGGTGTAAAAAGTAACCATTTTCTTTTATTATTATTATTATTATTATTATTATTATTATTATTCAGCAAAGAAGCATTAAATCAATCAAAAGTGACAGGAAATATATAAAAATTATATTTAATTTCAAATAAATTGTTCTACAGACCTTCAAACTTTAATAATAATATAAAATGTTTCAAAATCAACATATTAGAATGATTTCTTAAAGATCATGTGACACTGAAGACTGAAGTAATGATGCTAAAAATTCAACTTTGATCACAAAAATAAATTACATTTTAAAATACAGTCAAATAGAAAACATTTATTGTAAATTAAAATAATATTTCTCAATATTACTGTTTTTACTGTGTTTTTGATCAAACAAAAGCAGCCTTGGTGAACAAAAGAGACTTTTAAAGAAAATATAAAAAAGAAAAAACTTTGACCAACTCCAAACTTTTAAACGCTAAAGTAATTCATGCAAAAAAATAAAATAAAATAATAATAATAATAATAATAATAATAATAATAATAATAATGGTAATCATTTATTTATTTTTATTTTACATTATTCAGCAAAGGAACATTAAAGCAAAAGTGACAGTATATATATATATTTATAATGTTACAAAATATTTAAAATAAAATGTTCTACAGACCTTTAAACATTAATAATAATATACATTTTTTTTAAAAATCAGCATATTAGAATGATTTCTGAAAGATCATGTGACACTGAAGACTGAAGTAGTGATGCTGAAAATTCAGCTATGCATCACAGGAATAAATTGCATTTTAAAATATTATATAAAAATAATATTTCGCAATATTACTGTGTTTACTGTATTTTTTGATCAAATAAATGCAGCCTTGGTGAACAAAACAGATTTTTAAAAATATTAAAAAAATAAAATACATAAAATTACTAAAAAAAACACAACTTTTTTCCTTTCATTTCAGATTTTTCTCTTATATTTTGATGTGTAATGTGACCCGTACAAGCCTATGTGAGATTCCCCATGAAGGAGCACAAGATTCTCATTTACCTGAAGCTCTCTTTGGGGCTGTCTGTGCCAGTGGGCCTGTCTGGAAAACTCTACAGACCATCATCCAGCTTATTAAAGTGGAAAATGAACTAATTATATACAAGATCAGCAGGAAGGAGAGACAGAGAGAAGAACAGGAGCTGAGAGTTGAGTGTGCTCCAGTGTCCTTCAACCTGCAGAAAGGAAAGACTCATGAAACAACCGCTCACTGTACTGCTGAGAACAACACTGCATTATCACATGTGAAGTGCTGCTGAGAGTACAGCATCCTTCACCTCACAGCCGCCACAGCGGACAAGAGAGAGTGTGTGTGTGTGTGTGTCGAGAGTGAAAGAGATAGAGAGGGTGTTATAGTAATGGAGTGGCCTTTCTCTGGCCTTCTGTGACATCACACACAAACATTCAAAAAATATCTGTTACCTTTCAAGGTTTCTGTTCAAATACACTACCAGAAGTGTATTTGAACTTAAAGTGGGTTTTACTGAAATAGGGGGAAAATATTTCAGATGAATTGGAAACGGTCTCTACAGTAAAAACGGTAATGTGAAAATAATATTACAATTTAAAATAACTATTTGAATATATTTTAAAATGTAATTTATTTCTGTGATGCAAAGTTGAATTTTCAGCATCATTACTCCAGTCTTCTGTCACATGATCCTTCAGAAATCATTCCAATGCACTGATTTAGTTTTTTTAAATTATACGTTGAAAAGTTGTGCTGCTTCGTTAATTAATTTATTTTTGTTTCAGTAAAGAATGCATTTATCTTTTGTGACAATATAAATATCTTTGCTGTGATTTTTGATCAATTTATTGTTTCTTTGCTGAATGAATTCTTTTAAAAAAAGTCACATTTAACACCAAAATGGCAAAAATAAAAACAGAAAATTATTAAAAGAAAAATAATTGACATTTTTAATATTTTTTTCTTTTAACAATTAAACAGAACGTTTCTTGTAAATTAAGTGTCTCTAAAATGGCACAGTGCATTTCATTTTCTTTAATCAAACCATAATTTATAGTTTTAGTACAGATTTATTATAGTTGTATAAAGTATACACACTGTATACACACGCACACAGTCAAAAAATAAAATAAAGTCATGAGAAATACTATTTTATTGTAAAACAATGTTTTAATAAATCTGTTAAAATTAAATCTGTTACAGATGTGCATTTCTTTTTTTTAAGCAAACCATAAGATTTATACTTTTATTTAAACTATAAGATTTATTATATATATATATATATATATATATATATATATATATATATACACACATATATATACACACACACGTATACATATACATATATACATAAATAAGTCAAAAATTTATTTACTAAATTTATTATTTCAAAATGTAGTTTCATTAAATCTGTTACAATAAAATAAAATAATATAATAAAATAATTCTTATTTTTACATTTTTTGCATTTCATTTTCATTAAGCATATACATTTATTTTATCATTCATATAAATCATACATACATACATACATACATACATATATTACACACAGAGTTAAAAAGTATAGATATTTTTCAGTCATGAATAATTATTTTCATGAAAAATTGTGTATAAAATAATTTACTAATTTGCAGTTTTTCTACTTCAAAATGTAATGTTTCATTAAATCTGTTAAAATAAAATAAAATTATAAAATAAGTTCTTATCATCATTGCTACAGATGTGCATTTCATTTTCTTTAAGCAAACCATAATTTATTATAGTTTTAGTATAGATTTATAGAATAGTATAGAAAAATATATATTTTATTTATTTTATTTTATTATCTACATATATAGGAGTTAAAAATATATATTTTTTAAAGTTATGAAAAATACTACTTTCTTATAAAACTTACTCCAATAATTTACTAAATTACAGTTTACTTCAACTTGTAATGTTTTAATAAATCTGTTAAAAAATAAAATAAAATAAAATGTATTATCATCACCGTTACAGACAGCACTGCTCAATAATTTTTTATGCAAACTGTGATTTTTTTTTTTTTATAATATTTAATGAATAAAGCAGCATTTATTCTAAACAAACTATCTGTAACATTGTAAATGTCTACTGTCACTTTTGATCAATGTAACGCCTATAATAGATTTTTTAATGGCAAGTTTTATGGTGACAAATTACCCCATAAGGCATGACGACATGCCCCGCACGTGTGTTCAATGAACTGCATCTAGTCAATAATGCTGGAAATGTTCAATATCTTTTTGTAGTAGAGGTTACAGTACATGTCTATACAGAAACTGACATTTAAAACATACCCTCCACAAGCAATATTCACTGAAGCGAAAAATATGACAACCAGTCCTGTATATAACCATCAGTAAAAGTCAACAGTCAAGAAAATCCGGTTGTAAAATGTTAAAATTTCATGTGTCTTTTTCATCACCCTATATTAATGCATCATGCAATAGTCTCCTAATAATATTAGTACACAAAGAGTGACAGATTCAGCGCAATTACGTTGAACAGCCACTTTTCCGTATCCTCACATTTGTCAACTTAATGCATGTGATAATTACCTAATCAAAATAAAGTATGCATTTAAAAATGCACATAAAATCAAAGCTTTATTTAGCATTCGTACTCCAGAACCCATCAGCACCTTCATGTTTCCCAATAACCGGTATTTTCAGCACCAATTAAATCATTGGTTAATGCCAACACATTACATCACCATTTGCAAAATGGTAAACAGGATTCAACTTTTTCAAAAAGCATAAATTATACAATGTCTTACAAAATCATCTCAGATAAAATGCTCATTAGCGCATAATTAAGCCTGTGCAAATAAAGCCACTCTATAAAACAATAACTCCTTGTAAATTACAGCAGAGAGCATTTTAATGATAGATTTATGACTACGGTGATTGTCTTACATGTTATCGTCAATGTGCATTCAGACTTAATAAATCAATATGCATGTTCGCAATGGGAATCATGACCTGTGTGATCTGTGTGTTTGCTTATCAAATAAACTGTATTGAATGAGAGGGGGAAAATAAATACAGCTTGTTCATTAATATCATATTAAACGTGCTGAATGATCAGCAGATGCTCTCCGACAGACAACAGGATAGCGTCCCGCATTCAATATCCCACAAACCAACCAATAAAGCACTGATTTCATTACCAAACGAATAAAACGGCTCATTAAAACAAACTAATAAATAGCTCAGAGCTGAAACGATGAGTCAATCACTTTTTGAGACGAAATGATCAGGCTTTACTCTAGAAAAGACGGCACATTTTAAACTTTGAGCTTGAAGCTTTATAACAAACCTTTACACATCTGCAATGTGATCCCATTTCAGAGTCTCTCCTCAGTGCATCTTTATCATCGGCTGGTTTTCACGCCGTCTTTCACTCGCTTCTCGGGCTCCCGTCGCCTCGTTCTCGCCATTTCGCAGTCATCAGGTCTTTTCAGATGAGTTCGAACGGCTTTGTTGCATTTTGGAATTGAAGATTTATCTTTTCTGACTCTGCCGTATGTACGCGCCTGGATATTGTGTGTCTGTAAAGTGGCCACTTCAGGTGAGTCTGAAAGGGAACGGCTCTGTTTCGGCTTGCTAGAACAGGATGGAAATCTAGGCCAGCTAGTGAACGTGTTTTCAAGGTAAAAATGAGGGGTTACGAGGCCGTAAGTGCCATGTGATTGATCGCTCCAAAAGTCCTTGCAGGAGAAAAGTAAAAAACAAAACTCTTTTACCTCATGAAATGGAGAAAAACAAATACTGATGAAACATCTACTGTTACTATATACTAATAACATTGGTAACACTTTAATATAAGTTCACATGTATAAGATTAACAGTTAAAAATTTACATTGTTACATTATTAAAATAGCTTAATACATTTTAATTAACAAGGATGCATAAAACTGATAAAATATGACAAAAATAACAGTGAAGTCATAATGCTACAAAGATTTCTATTATTTCAAATAAATACTGTTAATTCTTAACCTTATTCATCAAAAAATAAATAAATTAATTAATTAATTTTTTTTCAAATGAATAATAATTGAAAATGTTTCTTGAGCAGCTAATCAGCACATTAGAAATACTGAAAATTCAGCTTTGCAAAGGAATAAATTAAATTCTACAACATATTCAAATAAAAAGCAGTTATTTAAATTTTATTTATTTCATAATTTTTACTGTATGTTTGATCAAATAAATGCATCCCTGACACACAAATGTCATCTTAAAATAATTCTTAAAATATCTGTGTGTATGTGTGTGTGTGTAACAACAATAATAATAATACTAATAGTAATAATAATAAGTTTATTTGATTTTTAAAAATAAATTAGTTTTAAATTAACAAGTATGCATAAAATTGATTTTAAAAATACCAGTAAAGTCATTTATAATGTTACAAAGATTTTTATTTTAAATAAATGCTGTTATTCTTAACTTCCTATTCATTCAAATAAAAATCAAAAAATAAATAATAAAAAAAGTATTAGGTTTAAAAAAAATGAAACGGAAAAACTGTTTTTATAAAATAATAACAATTAGAAATGTGTCTTGAGCAGCAAAAATTCACATCACAGGAATAAATTACATTTTAAAATATATTAAATAAAAAGGAGTCATTTTAAAATTGTAATAATATATCACAATTTCTTACTCAACACATAAAGAGTGCTTGCAGATCAATAAAAGTTTATTTGATTTTTTTAAAATTAATTAATGAAATTACTTTTTAATTAACAAGCATGCATAAAATTGATTTTAAAAATTACAGTAAAGTAATTTATAATGTTACAGTAAAGTAATTTATAATGTTACAGTAAAGTAATTTATAATGTAACAAAATTTCTAATTCAAATAAATGCTGTTATTCTTAACTTTCTATTCATTATAGAAAAATTTATAGTTTCACCTTAAAAAAAATGTAAACAGAACAACTGTTTTCAAAATCAATAATAAAAAGCAGTAATAATATTTCAGAATTTTTACTGTATGTTTAATCAAATAAATGCAGCCCTGATGCACAAAGGTCAGCATAAAATAATTCTTAAAAGAAAATCTGTGTGAGGAATAATAATAATAATAATAATAATAATAATAATAATAACAACAGCAACAACGCTTATTTAATTTTTAAAAATCAAATCATTTAAAAATAATACTTTTTAACTAACAAGGATGCATAAAATTTAAACAATGACAAAAATGACAGTATAAAGTCATAATGCTAGAAAGATTTCTATTATTTCAAATAAATGTTATTAACTTTTTACACTTTCTAAAAGTTTCTTAAGCAGCAAATCAGCACATTAGAAATACTGAAAATTCAGCTTTGCATCACATGAATAAATTACATTTTACAAAATATTTAAATAAAAAGCAGTTATTTAAATTGTAATAATATTCAAGAATTTTTAATGTATGGTTGATCAAATAAATGCAGCCCTGATGCACAAATCGGCATACAATATTTAAAAAAAAAAAGTGTGTGTGTGTGTGTGTGTGTGTAATAATAATAATAATAATAATAATAATAATAATAATAATAGTTTATTTCATTTTTTTAAATAAATTAATACTTTTTTAATTAACCAGGATGCATAAAATTGATTTGAACAACGACAAAAGTGACAATATAAAGTCTTAATGCTACAAAGGTTTCTATTTCTTTTTTAGTTTTTTATTCAAAAGTTTCACCTTAAAAAAAAATGAACAAAACAACTGTTTTTAAAATTTATAATAATTGGAAATAATTAGAAATCAGCACATTAGAAATACTGAAATTCAGCTTTGCATCATATGAATACATTTAATTTTACAACATAGTCAAATAAAAAGCAGTTATTTAAAGAGTAATAACATTTAAGAATTTTTACTGTACATGATCAAATGAAATAAATGTCAGAATAAATTCTTAAAATATCTGTGAGTACGTGGCTGATATATATATGATTCCGCTGGAACCAGTATCCGACGCTGTGTCAACTAAACTAAATACAACTTTCACATCACCTAATTATAGATTTACTTCCACACAAACTTTTGTTTTCTTTAAAAAAAAATCTTAATGATGTTCAGGTAAGCCAGAGACACAGTCTGTGATGCGCGAGATAAACCTGAACAGATTGTGCCTGTTGAAAATCATTGTATGATTCGCACACAGCGTGATCTGCAAGCGCTCTTTATGTGTTGAGTGGGTGAATCCGGCATCAGAAGCACGTGGAACAGATCGAGAAACACGTAGGCAGACGAGCGGCGAAACCGGAGGAGGGGGTCAAAGTTTTAGCCGAGACGGAGGAGGAGGACACAGAGAGGTTAACGCAGTAAAAAAAAAAAAAAAAATCACATGTACTCCTGTCCTAATTAGAGACGACAGGAGAACTTGATTTGAAGATGTTCACACTTCTAATGCTTACTCAGACACTTACAAAACACGCAAACACATTTTATAAAATGGATAGTTATCTAATATGGATAGCTATGATATAGGACTAAAATGGATAGCTCTGGTCTTGGATGCTGATCGGTCAGGAGTTTCAGTTGTGCTAATAGAATAAGTTCATACAGGAATCATTAGGGCTGGGAGTTGATTCCAAAAAGAATCAGTTCTTTGATTCAGAAGGATTGAATGTTCCCAAAGTTAATTTCATGCTAATCGACTGTACCGACAGCAGACATCACTGTCTCCATTAACTCCTTTTCCAAATTACTACAGACCCCAGAGAAGGCGTAATAATAAGTGGTGTGACTCAAATCGTAAGACTCATTTAGATTGACTGCAATCAGTGAGTAAGCTGAGTGAGTCTGTGAATCATTCATGTGACGTAAACAATGCTGGGCATAACAAACATTTCACATATTCACATTGATTCATCTTGTTTTGTGTTAACATAAGACATTTATTGTGTATTTTTATATACAAATGTATTTTTACAAAACCATTTTTATAATAAAAATAAATAAAAGATAAATAACTAAAGATAAATAAATGGAAATAAAATCATTTTATTATTATCGAAGCCCATTATTATTTAAATTAATAAACTAATACATTTGTATTTTTATATAGATATTTTTTATAAAAAGTATTAATCCATATTAAATACCAATATACCAATAAATCATAAGAAAGAATCAGTGAATTAATAAATATGTTTGTATTTTAAATAGAAATTTTGTGGGGTTTTTTCTTTTTAGTATTACTCCACAATAAAAATACTGGTTTATCAATAAACCAATAGATCAACGGTAAGTAAATAAATAAATTAAATAAATCAATAAATCAATAAATAAACTGTATTTATTATATATAAATGTATATAATAAATTTGTAATAATAAATGTTTTACTCCAGAATACAAATGCCATTTTATCAATATACCATAAAAAAATAGTAATAATAGAAATACATTTATTTATTTATTATTATTATTATTATTATTATTTTGTATTCCATAAAACATACAGGTTTATCAATAAACCAATACATCCTTGGTTGTTAAAGAAATAAATACATTGTATTTTTATTTAGAAATGTATTTTTTAATAAAAGTATTATTCCATAATAAAAACACAGTTTTATCAATATACCATAAGTTTAAAGTATAAATACATTTATTTCTATTATTATTATTATGATTATTATTATTATGTATTCCATAAACGTATGTTTATCAATAAACAATACATCATTGGTTGTTAAATAAATAACACATATACATATACACATGTATATACATATATATATATATATATATATATATATATATATATATATATATATATATATATATATATATATATATATATATATATATATATATATATATATATATATATATATATATATATATATATATATATATATATAAACAAATTAATATTTAATGTAATGTATGTATATATATATATATATATATATATATATATATATATATATAAACAAATTAATATAATAAACAAATTAATATTTAATAATAATTATATATATATATATATAATTATTATTAAATATTAATTTGTTTATTTATATTATTATTATTAATTAATTAATTTATTTATTTATTATTATAGTGTATTTTCGTATAAAAATATATTATTATGAAATTGTTATTCCCTAAAAAGTACTGGTTTATCAATAAACCAATACATCATTGGATGGTTGGTAAGTAAATGAGTAATTAAATCAATAGATAAATAAATATTATATACATGTATTTTTTGTAAAATTATTACTCCATAATAAAAATGCTTGTTTATCAATATACCAATAGGTGGTAGGTATGTGTGTATGTACAGTATGCATGTATGTATGAAATTATAATTACAATTACTATTATTATTATTTTAATATACAAATGTATTACTATAAAACTGTTATTCCATAAAAATGCTGGTTCATCAATATACCAATACATCATTAGTAAGTAAATAAATAAACAGAATTCATAAATTAAAAAAAATAAAAAATAAAATAAAATAAAATAAAATAATCAAAAAAACAGCACCCCATACACAAATTATACATGACTACTGTATATATTTCAGAGAAGTACAGTATTAGGTTCTGACACATCACTTCACCGTGGTGCCAAAGGATCTGGGAAAACTGTGTGTGTAATGCAATGATGTAACCAAATATTGTAGGATGGACCCATGGTAACATGGTTAAGAATGATCCATTACAAAAACCATATTGATGGACCAATAATGAGAATATTGAAGAGGAGACAAGTCCCTCTCAACGTCTGCGGTCCTGCTATAACGCTTCCTCCAAACCCTCCTGAGTATGAGGAAAAACCCAGAGCCGATCTCATGGAGAACATCTCAGAGAGCTGTAAATGGTTAACGTCTCTCCTCTGCGATGCCGAACTGATGAAAGATTTGAAGCATATTGATTTCCGACAGTTTATTTGAAGCGAGGCGCCACACGAGGCTTCGGTGTAATACATTCAACCTACTGCAGCTGGATTATTCCAGCAAACCTCAACGCGTATTGAGGGAGATATCGATGAAGACGTCTGCCAGATTTTCGCACTCTGCTCAATCACGCGTTGCACAGCACAAAAGCCTCCGAATTTCGACTTCCTTCATTCACATGCGCAGTCATTGTATAAACGTCTTCCTGAACGATCTACAAACTGACTGACCCGACTAGTGCACTAACTCAGCTGTTGTTGTTCGCCATCGAGCCGGTAGGAAGGCAGGGGGAAATTCTCGTCTCTCACGCCATGAAAGGTTAAAAAGACCCGAGACAAGTTCATAAAAAAATTAGAAGAGCGATAAGATTAAAAGATGAGAAGAGAGAATCGCCCGGAGCGAGTTCGCCCCGTAGCCCTACATCAAGAAGACTCAATCTTTCGGGGGAAATTGGAGCTGGACTAAGCAGAGCCTTGGGAAGGCCTGTGCTTCGCTCCTTCACCGAGTGTCATGAATTGATTCAAAGACAACAGCATGTAGCGGCCGCACTTCATTTAGACCTCGGATGAAAAAGGATACTTGCGGATGAACGGCAAACTCGCTCTCGTTTCCCCAGGCGGCTGATTACGGTTTGATGGAACGGCGGTTGGCGAAACAACGATAGGCCGCGGCTCTGCTCGCGTTGTGTACTAACCCAAGCGCAATATGGATGATGTTTGCATTTAAGAGGCGTTATGACCACAAATGAGCATTCATCGGAGTTACAAAGTCTACTGATGCATGTGCAATGCGCAAACATAAACAAACCAAAAAAAAAAAAAAAGGTAGCAAACAGAATTGCAAATATGATTAAATGCTCAGGTATCATGTAAAAATATTGCTCATTATCAGTTCATTGTTAGTCGACTGTAATTAGTTATGTTAACTTTTGCAGTCAAGTTCACTTGAAAGCGTCAGCAATATTTTAATTATAAAGTAAGAGCTTTTAAATATTACTTTCAAAATACTTACTAAACACTACTATTAAAATGAAAGTTGGCAGATGTATATTTACGTCTTTCCAAACAACACATATTTTACTTTTTTTTCGTAGACTATTTAATTAATTCAATCAAAACAAAATAAATAAATAAATAAATTCATGACATTGGTTGCCTAAAATTATAATTAATATGTTTATAATAATTATATAAATATAAAATATAAATATAATTTGAATTGTTTATAAAATACAATAATATACAATAACTTTGACCAAAAATGATGCACTTGACTTTAATATAATATAAAATAATATAATATAAATTATATAATTTTATAGGCTAAATATTATATTGTTTTTTTTTGTTTCAAAATATATTATAAGTTAAAAAAATTAAAATTATATTATATACTCATATAATTTATACAATTATATTTATTATAATTTTAAGCAATCAATGTTGTGATTTATTTTGTTATATTTTATCAGTTTTATTACTTATTTACTTTTATTTAATTATAATTTAAGTACGTTCTCCTACTTTAATATTGTTATATTATATTATATTATATTATATTGTTTTTCTTTGTTTTGTTGTTCTTGTTTTTAAAATGTATTATAATTTATATTATAAAATTATATTTTATATTTATATAATTATTATAATTATATTAATTACAATGTTAAGAAAACAATGTGGTGATTTATTTTTTTATTATAAAATAGGCTAGTTAAATTATGTAATATTATAATTATATTAATTATAATTTTAAGCAACCACTGTTGTGATTTATTATAAAATAATATAATATAATATATTAGGAGGAAGTATTTTATCAAAAAAATAAAATAAAATAAAATAAAATAAATACATGACCTAAACAAGTAAGAAGGAAGAAGAAGAAGAAGAAAAAAAAAACATTACATTTCTATGGACATTCATTCACTATAAGAGGATAATTATAGCTTAATCATAAAAGAAATCTCTTAGGCACGTCTAGTTATACACTTGAAAGTTTGTGGCGATGTAAAAAGATTGAGACGGCATAGTATTCCCTGGCATTAATGTATCTAAAGCATGAGAATATAACGCTGGATGGTTTTACTGTCAGTCCCATGGTGTCTGGCCCTCTATAATAACAGCTGTGTTTGATGGCATCAGACTCATAAATGTCTCTCGCTGTCATATCACTACAGACTAGCGGCAAACAGCTTTCTTACAGTCCACACTTACTGCTCACCATCATTTTGTTTAAGTCAGCATGAAATTCTTTTACCAACTTTACTTTTTCAGCTGATGGAATCAATGCCAAATATTAACCAATAGTTTCTAAGGATCATTTTACTCACAGTTATTGGCTCATTTTGACCAATTTATTAGGAATCGCTCTGACCAAATCACTGAATCAGTTAGTTGTTAACCTGAGACTCACTAAGTATGAATCACTGATTTACAAATGAACCGTTCGGTTAGTGAGCCAGTTAAACTGATTCACTGATAAAAATTGCCTCAAAAGAACAATTTTGTTCATGATTTTTTACATTTTTACACCCAAAAACAAATCTTTAAAATCTAATATTTTTATCCAATTGAAAACAACTTTATTATTTTTAGTGCTACTACTAAAAATAAAGATATTGAGCAAATTTGATCAATGTATTAGGAATTGCTCTGAGCAAATCACTGAAATAGTGAGTTGTTAACTTGAAACTCACTCAGACTGAATCACTGAATCACTGAGTTGTTAACTTGAGACTCCCTCAGATTGAATCACTGAATCAGTGAGTTAACTGAAGATTCACTCAGACTGAATCACTGAGTTGTTAACTTGAGACTCACTCAGACTGAATCACTGAATCAATGAGTTGAGTCTCAGACTGAATAACTGAACCAGTGAGTTGTTAACTTGACACTCACTCAGACTGAATCACTCACTCAGACTGAATCACTCAATCAGTAAATTCAATCTCAGATTGAATCAGTGAATCAATGAGTTGTTAACTTCACTCAGACTGAATCACTGAATCACCTGTTTCTTTTTGCAATCAAATCAGTTAAACATATAAATGAATCATTCAGGTAGTGAACCAGTTGAACTGATTCACTGATAAAACCTGGCTCAAAAAAGGACGAGTTCATGAATTAGACACTTTTGCACACAAAACAACATAGTTAAAATACTATGTATTATATATACATGTATAATACTTTAAATATCTGGTTTGACACAGAAATAAAATCACAAAAGATTTTGAATTAATCCCAAATGCTGATTTCACAAGGTCTTTTTTTAGGCTATTAAATAACATAATACACTTTAAACATGATACACTACAAAAACTGCTCATGGATCATACCGTCAACGTTAAAAACTCACATTTACCAATCCTCAGCACAATACAACTGAATGACTGCACAAGCACACATCTGATCTGACAAAAGTTGCTTTGTTGCTGCATATTCAGCATTATTTGACACAGATTTCGAGAGCTCGCCTCCACACCATTTCTCCCTCCGATTGAATCAATAACGAACCCTAACGTGTTTGGCTGGAAAGGGAAAAGCGGCGCTCAGAGCCTGTGCTCTCTTCGCGATCAATAATTATGTCCCTGAAGGGTGTAAGATCTCAGACTGGAGTGTCACAGCACACGTGGCTTCACACACCGGTTTGATCTCGCTATGAAAGTACGGCGTGTTTCTGTTAGGCCGCCTTGTCCCGATCTTATCCCACACCGTTCCTGATGGATATAATCACCTTTTAGAGCGATTAGCAGTTCATCTCGTAGACTCTGAACCATCGGCGCGTAATGAAGTCGCTCGTTTGACGGAAAGATACGCTGCGCTCCAGGTAATCTGCCTGCTGCAGAGACACGAACAAACTGAGACGGATCATTTGGAAATACGAGTCATTACTCGAAGAAAATAATCAAAGCAGCTTTCATCCAACCAAATACACTTCCTGTGTGAAGCAGCACCTGTAAAAATGATAAAAACTCATTACCTGACACATATTCAGTAGGTCTGGCTTCAAAATACGGCTGTACGAATTGAGATGGGGTGGGAATCTAATTGTGATTTTTCTGATAAAAATTGTAATTACGATAAAAAAAACCCTTTAGGCTTGGTGTGCTAGTTTGAAGGGCTGCACAATTTGGTCAAAAACTTTCTGATTATAAAAACATATTATTATTATTATTATTGCTACATCTAAATGAAAATATTAAACAAATAAAGTATTAATTGTATTGGATGTAAAATAAAATACTTAAAATTTCTGTATTATTATTATTATTATTATTATTATTATTAATAATAATAATAATGATTATTTTTATTAGTAGTAAAATCATTAAAAAATATATTAAACTATTTTCCTGTAAAATAAAAATGATCATGATTGTGATATAATAATAATAATAATAATAATAATAAACAATATTAATATTATTATTACTACTACTACTACTACTACAACTAAAACTATTACTGTAAAATAAAGTACTAAAATGTATTATTGTTGTTGTTTTTAGTGCAATTGTAAAACTAAAATGCTAATATTTATGTTGTCTTAACTTCTTATAAAATAAATTATTATTATTATTATAATTACTATAATTACTACTACTACTACTACTACTACTACTACTACAATAAAAGTGTTAAATAGACTAATCAAACAGTTTCTTCTTCTTTCTCCCACGGTACAACTGTAACATTAATATACTAACATTTATGACTGTCTTGATTTTTAGTCCACAGGAAGTATAATCTGCACTGTTTCTTCTTTTACACTGCAGAAAGTTAGTTAAACAGGTTTGGAACCATGAGACAAACTAATGTCAAAATTGATATTTTTATATTGATACAATGAACCATCCCTTTCTCACTCTCACTCCTTACAGCCAATGACTGGAAGATGTGTTATCTGTGAGAAATATTGATTAATGTGAGTCTCAGCTGAACGAACACCGCGCAGTGTTAAAGTACACAGTCGTAAAAACACTTGATTCTGCTAAACCGTAAGGCAGGAAGTCATAACATTTGTGTTTAATTGCACCAATAGATGATAAGGTGTTATGAGACATTAATGGCATAAACAGACAACGCTCTTTCTGCTCCATTAGGACTGGCGGTGTCACTGTAAAGCATTGACTGGTGAACTCAACCGGCATTGTCAGAAAGAAAGCAAACGACCCAGTGTGTACACACATGCATATGAATGAAGCAGCCACCCTCGCAAAAAATTCTCTGTCAGTCTCAGTTTATGACGCTGGCATCGGCTACAAGCCGCCAGAGGAGGAGGCGAAAGACATAGTCGGCAAAATTTCGATGTACAATCTGTTCGCCGGGAGGCGGAATCATGAAGAGAAATTTGCCTCTCAAAGCCTGCCTCAGAGCGCACATGTCAATGCCATCCAAGCTGATTGCTTGGCTTTCACATTTGAATAGAATGAAGTGCTATGAAAACGGAGCGTGCTTGGCGCAGATGGTGCTCGCAGGCTGAAAGAGCCCCTGAAAAATGAAACTGGAAGATGAGAATAGGCAAAAAAGACGCTTTTACAAAGTATTTAAGACGAGACGAGAGGTGTGGGTTTGCAGAAGAGCCCTTGTCGCAGATGCTGAAAGATATCCAGGAAAACAAGTTAACCTTCTTTTAATGTTCGTCAATGAGCCAATTATTACGCACCAGAGTATCCTCAACATCTCCGGCCCGCGATGAATCGAGTGAAGGTCTGCCAATGCGAACTTGGAATCGCCATTAACCGGTTTAAAAAACAAAAAAAGAACTTGGAATCTGTATACGAAGGCCAAAAGACACAAAAGGCAAAGTAAATGAAAGTGCACGAGAGAGAAGAAAAAGCTTTGTGTCTTATAGCTTAAAAACCTTGCGCTTGGAATAACCTTTCTTTAATGTTTCTTAAAGGTGAAGTGTGTCATCTGAAGTGTGCTGATCTCCAAATGGATTTAACCCTCCTGATTTAAAAAAAAAAATAAAAAATACAACTTTGGTGTTGGTGGTCAAATAGCATGCGATTTTGCTAAAAAATTAGCACTATGAAAAACACTAATTGTAAAAACAGAAAATATCTACTATAAAACTATATTACTACAAATAAACAAAAATATTAGTTAAATAATACCATTTTATTTCACGGCAAAATGAAATAAAATAAAAAACAAATATTTAAGAAAAATACATTTATATTTATATAATAATAACAATAATAATAATGATAATTGTTATTATTATTATTATTATTATTATTATGTATAAATTTTAAAACATTATTATTATTATTATTATTATGTAAAATTATGAAACAATTAAAAGTATTCAACATTCAACACTGTAAAATAAATCCAGTACTTAAAAATATTATTAATAATAATAAATATTATTATTGTTTAAGATTATTTAAGATTATTATTTTTTTACATAAATAAGAATTGTAAAAACTTGTAAATAACTTATTAAACAAAGAGTATTCAACATTTTCACTGTTTAAAAAAAAAAAAATCAATTTAAGAAAAACATAATAATAATAATAATAATAATCATAATAATCATAATAATAATAATAATAATAATAATAATAATAATAATAACAACAACAACAATAACAATAATAACCCTAAGGATTGTAAAAAAAGAAAACATCTACTGTAAAACCTAAGCTACTACTAAATAAAAAATATTTAATAAAGTATTTATTTCACTGCACAATAAAAAAGGATTTAAGTAAAATATTTTATATTTATATAATAATAATAATAATAATAGTAATATGATAATAATTAAAATTATAATTATAATTCTTAATAAAATTAATAAATGTCTAAAAGTATTAAATAATTTCATTGTAACAAAAAAAGTATTTAAGAAAAATATAATAATTTTATTAATAATAATAACAACCCTAAGGATTGTAAAAACAGAAAACATCTACTGTAAAACCTCTAAACTACTACTAAATAAAAATATTAAATGTAGTATATTATTTTACTGCAAAATAAAAAACTAAGTAAAATATTTTATATTTATATAATAATAATAATAATAATAATAATAATAATATGATAATAATAGTAAAAAAAATAAATAAATAATAATAATAATAATAATAATAATAATAATAATAATAATAATTCAGACTTTTGGAGTGCTAGTAAATGAGATGCAAAAAATGAACAACCAAAAACAATGATAAGATTTTTTGACTTTGGTATTCAATCTTCAATTGTGTGTGAAATTAGGGTCTTAAATTTAAATTCAAGTTTTAATGTATTTCATATTTTAATCTTTAACAAACTAAAGGTTTTCTGCTTTTTTTTTTTAACCTAACTCTTTACTGTTTTGCTTTTGTTTGTCATCAAATTTCATCAAGAAATAAACAGTCTAACTAGAGTTTAAAACATTTGAAAACTGAACACAACAGGAGAGTTAAAAAGCTTTCCCAAAACCCCCCAGTCTACCACTGGCTCAAACAGAGATAGCCCTGCCCACAAACTCATGCCATTGGTTACTTGTAGCCCACATCTCAGCATATTTACCTATAAAAGAAAAAACAACATTTTATAAAGACACACTTCATCTTTAAGAGCGATGCATGGGTTGTAAATGCGGACTGATCCATCCGTGGTTCGTTTTAATGCACCTCAGAGCAGCGCGAGCGACGGCGAGTCTCATTGTGCTGAAGAGATTGAGGGTCTTTCAGCGCCCGTGTCGGAATGCAGATCTGCAGGAAGTCTTCTCCGCGTGATGGCTTCCCCATCTGTCTGGCGACGAGCACGGAGATGTGTAGCGCCTGTTGAACCCCAGCGGGAGGGTTTTACAGCCCCCCGCTTCACCTCATGCCCCATTAACGGAGGAAAGGGAAAAATGCAGGCATGCGTATTGCTGCTCCAAACATTCCTACACCTCCACCGCTGTGTGAGGAACCTCACAGCTCAGCCGACACTCACAAACCTGTGCAAAACGACTGACTAGGGCCATAAACGAGCAGCGGAGAGGGGCCGCGGCGCTATAAAGAGCAGCTGAAACAGGCTCCTTTATTTACTCACTATCATTCAAAAGTTTGGGTCAATAAGAATTGTATTTTTTTCAATTGCGAGGATGCATTATTGATCGAAAGTGATAGCAAAGATAATTATATTACAAATAGGTTTAATTTTAAAAAAAAAAAAAAAAAAAACTTCTTTTGATCTTTCTATTCATCAAATAATCCTTTAAAAATGTATCATGTTTCAGCAAAAATATTAAGCAGCACAATTGTTTTCAACATTGATAATAATAAATGTTTCTTGAGTAGGAAATCAGCCTATTAGAATGGTTTCTGAAAGATCAAGTGACGACTTGAGTAATGATGCTGAAAATGTAGCTAAATTAATACCTATATAATAACATATAAAATTACATAAAACTATAAAATAATAATAACAAATTAATTTATATATTAAATTATTTAAAAAAATAATAACTATAATTTTATTCACACTTATTAGAAACTTCCTTTTATATTGTGCATTTATTGTATATTTATGTAAACTATTTATTTATTTATTTATTTTTCTTGTAGGAGGAATTGTGTTTAAGTTAAGTTATGGGGTAAAAACGACACAATTTCATTATTAACTGATATTATTCATGTCCATAAAAAGCAAAACCAAATAAACTAAAAAATTAAATAGAAAAAGAATAGAATAGAATTGCATTTATTTATTTATTTAACTATATATACACATATACATATACATATATATATATATATACACACAAACACACACACACACACACACACACACAATGTGAAAAAGTTAGGACACCCTATTGAATTCCATGGTTTTCCCTATCAGGACATCATTGAAAAACACTGGTCCTTGGCTGGTCTTAAAATTTCAAAAATAAAACCTCAGATGAACAACAACACAAACTGCACTTTTTTTTACTGAACAAAAATAAAGCCAAAATGGAAAAGCCATGTGTGACACAGTTAGGACACCCTTACTGTTAACATTGGAATTAAGAAGATTAGAAGTTTAAGAAGAATAACAGTCAAGCACTGCTAATCAAATACCTTTGATTAACTGATCATCGGCAAATCTGAGCACCTCTATAAAAGCATAAGCTTTGGTAGTTTGCTGGTCTGGAGCCTTCAGGTGTGTGTTATAGGGATGTTAACCGATGACTGTTTGACCGGTGGTTGACCGTATCAACGTTAACCGGTCAAAGTTGTCGGTAGTCGGTTAAAAAAAAAAGTGATATCTAAATTAGGCTATTATAGACAGTGGACTATACGCTACTACAGTTAGCCATCTCATTCCTCATCTTTTTGTGTTAAGTGAACAAATTATCCCTCACACTCAATTTTTCATAACTCGCCTGTTTGTACTTAATAAACCAATAAAAACATTTGGCGCGAGGTCACAGCGTTTGGGTTCGCGCGCTCACAAGGTTTGCGAAAAGTAAAGGCAACAGGCTAAAACACTCGAGGTTAGAGCGGCGTGTCTTCGGAGCTGTCATTTTCTTAAATGAGCCGTGGCAATGTTTCAAATGAGCTTCTAACCTAGACAAACGCCTTTATTTTCAAAGCGATCACCTTGTACCCAAACCATTTGAAACTAAGGAGCCATTTGTCCTACGATTACATACAACAAGCTCTTCGGCGCCGCGTTTGCGGGACTCATGTTTCGCGCTGTAAGGGATTTTAAAAAAGTGACGTGAGTGGCAGTGTGTGTGTGTGTGTGCGGGAGGCAGAGCGGCAGAGAGATGCGACAGAGTTGCGAAATTGCAGGCGCGGCTCGAAATGGCTGTTATTTCAAATAGCGTACCATATTTTAAACTAATCGGTTAACCGGTTTCAACCGGCTAATGAGGCTCGGTGGTCGGTCAAGAAATTTTTTAGTTTTGGCCATCCCTAGTGTGTTAACACAATGCCAAGGAGGCAAGACATCAGCAATTATCTTAGAGAAGCAACTGTTGCTGCCATAAATCTGAGAAGAGTAATACGCCCATTTCCAAACAATTTGAAGTTTATTCACAAGTGGAAGACATTTAAAACAGACACCTCTCCTTCCAGGAGTGGACGTCCCAGAAGATTCACCCCAAGATCAGACCATGTAAAGCTCAGAGAAATGACAGACAACCCAAAAACTACACCTCAGACTCTACAGGCCTCAGTTCACATGTTAAATGATAAAGTTCATGACAATACCATTAGAAAAATATAGGACAAAAATGGCATGTTTGGAAGGCTTGGCAGAAGAAAGCCTCTTCTATCTAAAAAAAAACAAAAAACAAAAAACAGTACAGATTAGGTCTGCAAAGTTGCATCTGAACAAAACCCAAGTCTTCTAGAATAATGTCCTTTGAACAGACGAGACCGAAGTGGAGATGTTTGGCCATAATGCACAGCACCAAGTTTGGTGAAAACCTAAAGAGCATATCAGCACAAACACCTCATACCAAAAGACAAGCACGCTGGAGGAGGGCTGATCATTTTGGGCTTGTTTTGTAGCCACAGGACCTGGGCACCTCACAGTCATCGAGTTGGCCATGAACTCCTCTGTGTGTCAAAGTATTCTAGAGTCAAATGCGAGGGCATCTGTCCGACATCTAAAGTTGGGCCAAAATTGGGTCATGCAACAGGACATTGATCCCAAGCACACCAGCAAATCTACATCAGAATGGCTGAAAAGAAAAGATTCAAGGTGTTGCAATAGCCCAGAGCTCATCCTGACTCAAATGCTGTGGTGACAGCTGTGCATAAGCAAATGCCCACAAATCTCAATAAACTGGAGCAACGTTGAAAAGAAGAGTGGTCCAAATTCCTCCAGAACGATGTGAGAGACTGATAAAGTCACACAGAAAATGAATGCTTCAAGTTATCGCTGCTAAAAGTGGATCTACAGGCAGTTGAATTATAGGGTGTCCTAACTTTGTCACACATGGCCTTTCCCTCTTGGCTTTATTTTTGTTAAATAAATAATGACACAGTGTGATATGTCATGTGATGATGTTTATCTGAGGATTTATTTTCAAAATTTTAAGACCTGCCAAGGACCAGATAATTTCTTCTTGTGTCCTGATACAGAAAACCATGAAATTAGGGTGTCCTAACTTTTTCACATGACTGTATATAAATATATACACATACATACATACACACACACACACACACATATATATATATATACATACATTTATATATATACATACACACACATACACATACATACATATACATGCATGCGTTACTTATTTGAACTGTCAGCTGCTTTTATTTAACAATCTACCTCCAAAAAAGGAATGTTAATTTTAATCAAATTAATAACATAATGCTTAATTTATTCAGCATACTTGATAGGTACAATTTGAAGACATTGTGGTAAATGAGTAATTTATCGACAGTGACAAAAAGCAACTTGAGAAGTCAATATATTGTTTGTTTTAATAAACATAAGTCCGTCACTGACTGTGGTGGTGCTTCACGCTTGATTTCCTCTAATGATAAAAAAATACCTTTTTTTACATAATTTATGCATGTATGAGAGGGTATGATTAATTGCATTATTTACCACATTATGTTTTTTTCAATTAATTACACCTAATGTGTTAAATTCGCAGCATTAAGCGTTAGCCCCAAAACTGGCCGTTTGCGTTGCCGTAAGCGCGAGCGAACAGATGAAGCAGATCTGGCCGCAGAACTCTGACCCACTTCAGCTCCAGCAATATCTGCCACTGCCAGCAGCAATTAAGAGAAATGACAACCATCACATCCTCTTCTGCTGACAGAAATAACCAAGACTTGTCCCCAATAGGGGAACGTATTGATTTTAACAAGTGAAATAAAACAAAGCGCTTTTCAAAATGGGTACAGAGGGAAATAAAGTGAAAAGGAAAAATCCATGAGGGTCAAGAACATATGAAGGATATAAGGACACAAAGGATTCACACACGTGAGCATAGATTTCAGCTAAAGGCAAGTGCACGATTCAATAGCGGTTCAGCTCTATCAACAGCATGTTGATTATCACAGAAAACAGCTTTTCCTTTTGCTTTAAAAGGCAAAAATCACTTTTCCAGTAACAAACTTACAATGAAAGTAAACTAACGGAGGACTTAAAATCCAAAATTGCATTTTATTGATTATTGTGTAACTCTGTGTACTATCATTGTACTGTAAACACAATTTGTTTTTTTAACTTTTTGATAAAATGAAAGCAAATACTTATAAGATACTGTAAATAAGGTAATAAGATACTGTAAAAACAGTAAAATAAAATGCTAATTATATGATAATGAGTTGACCACACTATTTATACTAAAATTACATTGATCATTTTTTAGGGGTTTAAAGAAAAAAGTGGTTGTGGTAACTGTCCCAACATAAAAGTACCATTAAAATGCTGAAGAGAAAACTTTATTTATTTATTTAGTTAGTTATTTATAGAAAAAGGGGTGTGGGGATGCAACATATAGTTTTATGTCATTGTAAAATATTAATTATTATAATATAAAATATTTTAATATCATATTTAAGTGTATTATATATAATAATTATATACAATTTATAATAAAATCAATAAAACATATAACAACCTTATATATAAAATATAATGTAACATCTAACATCATTTAAACTATACATTTATATTTAATGTATTTATACACATATAGAATATTTATTTATTTATTTATTTATTTATTTATTGCAGCTTTAAAAGAGGTGTGAAAGTGTAACTGCAAATGCAAAAAAACATTTTTTTAAAATTTTTAATTATAAAATATTAAACAGATACTATAACATAAAATATTTTAATATAATATTTAAGTGTATTACATATAATAATTACATAAAATATATAATAATTTGATATGTACAAATGTAAAATATTAAACATTATAATATTAAATAATTGTAATATATTTAAGTGTATTATGTATAATAATTATATAAAATGTAAATTAAAATTAATAAAAATAAAAAAAATAATAATTTATTGCATCTTCAAAAAAAAGTGGAGGTAACTGAGATTGTAATAGAAGAGGAAGGGAAAAGTGTAATTAAAATGGCAAAAAATATATTTTCTTTTTATTGTAAATTAAACATAAATATAATTTAATATCAGATTTTCTACTTTATATTATTATATATTTAATAAAAACAAAAAATACAAAAATAGAATCTATATTAAATCTAAAATATATGACTATATGCCATGTTGCTGCCTCCTGAGGATGAAGCACTTGTGTAGTATCATTCCTCATCAGTCACTCTGGATAAAAGTGTCAGCTAAATGAATAAAGCTGTGCAAATTCCCTTCAGCCTATTATTGAGCTCTCCAGCATAAAAACATTAGATGAATTCTGTTTTCCTCTGGCAACCAGCAGCACGTTGGTCCCATGATTCAGATTTGATAGATGATATTGTCACCCATCGAAACACAAGGTGTTATTCCTATCCTCTCCCCACAAATACATTACACTTTTATTTTGAGTATATTTCCATCGAGGGAAGTGTCGTGGAGGTCAGGGCAGGAGGTCAGCCATAGTGCAAACGTCCTGAGATTGCGGGCCTGACTCGAGAGCGGCGCTGTGTGCTGTTAACGTGCCAGAAATGTGGATCATTCCTGTTTGATTGTTCTCGCCTGCCAGGCCTGGGATTCAAACCACGGGTATGTTTGGAATGGCATACTACCATAACACTCAGACTATTTTTGCAGTACACTTTATGTCTCCCTAATATAGTATTTGCATTTTGTGTGTGCATGGAATAGCAGTGTGACCTCCTGCAATTGCCAAAATGTGCAATGCACAATAGAGCAAATACTACAGGACATTCAACAATGCAACAAGGAATGTACAAATCATTTCAAAACAGACTAGTCAGTATATCACCACTCACCATTTGGACTTGGACTTCTTAAGAGGTATTCTTGATTTCAAAAGACTAGACAAAGTGCAACAGACTGGCACAGAATGAACATTTTAGCATTAAACAACTTTATAACACTTTAAAATGCATTGGTGGTGGGATGCTGAAAAACTCCAAACATCAAAAATGTTCATCTGAATGTGTTTGGCTGTTGTACCAGTGCTATTTGGTAAAAAGGAGGACATGATGCCACCATGCCAATTAAATAATTGCTGGTAAAAAAACTAAATAAATAAATACATTTGCCTTTTTGTTTTTGTTTTTTTGTTTTTTTTGCTTTTTTACAAAATGACGTTACAAAATAACATAATATTACACAAATAAAAATAAATTTAATACTCTTATTTATTTAAAAAAAATATATATACTAAAATTACATTAAAAGGCAAATAAAATATTACTTTAAATTATTTTACTAAAAAAACAGAAATCTGAAAAGAACACATTTTGCACCCAATTATTTTTTTAAATATTATACAATAAATGTATATAAAAATACATCTTATATTCATTTATTTTTCAATAAATAAATAAATAAATATATATATATATATATGTATTGATTAATTAATTTATTTTTAATTCTTTTAATTTTTCTTTGTTATATATATATATATATATATATAAATAAATATATATATATATATATATATATATATATATATATATATAAATATATAAATATATAAATATATATATATATATATATATATATATATATAACAAAGAAAAATTAAAAGAATTAAAAATAAATTAATTAATCAATACATAAACATAAATTAACTACAATAAATAAATAAATAAAATACATTTTATTCTAATTTATTTTTCAAAAAAAAACATACTTAAATTACATTAAAGACAAATAAAATATTTTATTAAAAAACAAAAAGAATACATTTTATATGCAATTAAAAAAAATATTATACAATAAACGTTAATAAATCATTTACAAAAAAAGCATTTAAATAAATGTTTTCATTAAATAATTTAAATAAATGCATACATTTTATACACAATTATTTATTTTCTAAATGTATTTATCTATCCACATTTATTATTTATTTTACTAAAATAAAAATCATTAAAAAACAAAACAAATGAATAAAACAAAATACACTATTTATTTTTCAAAAATAACAGAAAAATAAAAAAAATAATTAATAATTAATTAAGTTATCAATAAATAAACTAATAAATAACTACACTACATAAATATACACTACATAAAAATCATACCTTTAAATATACTAAAATTACATAAAAAAGGCAAATAAATATATTTAAATAATAAATTTTCAAAAAAGTACACAAAAAAGCTAATAAATAAATGTTTAAATTCAATAAATTAAATGTTTTCATATATTTATTTTACTAAAAGAATAAATAAAAGAAACAATAAATGTATAAAATACATAAATAAATACATACATACATTTTATACACAATTATTTATTTTCTAAATATTATACAATAAATATAATTTGTACCTAAAATTATTTCTTTTACAAAAAATAGAGAAAATACAACAAATTAACAAAATATTAAATAAATACACTATTTATTTTTCAGAAATAACACAAAGAAAATAGAAAATAAATAAATAAATCTATAAATTCTAAAATAAACCTAAAATCTAAAACTACTCAACCTTATTGACTAGTCAGTTTTGATTAACTAATTTTCGTTTGATTTTTACAAGCGCTACATAACATTTCCTCCTTTATAAATTATTTGACTGTACTACATTAAAGACTAACATCCAACAAACACGCATTTCCAAAGTATGTGTATGCCACAAGCTGAAACATTTTATTGCTGCGTACTAGTTCACATGAAATTAGTATGCAGTGCACAGTATGCACTAGAATACCATTCTGAAAATAGCTTACGATTCTGTCAGTCTGCTACCATCTCTCTCACACACACACACACACACACACACACACTCACACCCAATCAGCCCTCTGGACTGCATTATCAGTGAGCCTTCACCCCACCAGCTCCTTTTCTACATTTCCTATTCAGTGTGTTACATTGACTGATGGCCGGTGCATCTGTATTACAGACCTGAGGAGAGACAAGACGATTGACATCAACACTGAGCCAATAAAAACACAGAATCAGGTTAAAGGAAATCTCATAAAGTCTGTGCCTCAGCTGAAGGTCAACAATCGCGTATCTTAACGAGATGAAGCTTGATTGTCTGAAAACGGGGGTCGGTTCGGAGCGGGCGGCCCCGCATGTGTCGTCTCCGTACCCGACTCCATCGCGCTCTACTCAAAGGGCAGATTTTTATAAAAGCGCAGCAATTCCTCTAATAGGTTTTATGGGAAGGCAGACGGGGTGGGCCTGAAGATCTACCGAGGCTCACATCATCGGATTGAATAAGGTCAAGCTTAAAACACCCCAGAGGAAGAGACCGATGATACATACAAAGAAGTTATGCTTCGACATGTGGCATCTGTGGACTGCTCTTCTGTTAATGTGTGATACAGATGCCAGGAGAAATATGATGACTCATACAGAGATGCTATTTGAATTGTGCTAAGAAACAGTAGATGCAGCATCCAATATCTTTTTTTTTGTTTGTTTGTTTATTTATTTGTTTTTTTGCCACACTGGAATATCAATTAAGAAAACTGGGCATGAACCTGTATTTGGCATGCAGCATGTTGCAGCTTTAAACATAAGATAATTTCTTTGTAAAAATGCATATCAGAAAACATTTTTTATTTATTTATTAACTCATATTTTCATCTGGGTGACTTTATGTAAAGGAAAACGCCTTTTTATCTTTATTTATTTTTTTTTTAAAGGCTTTTATGTTCATCAAGCCTGCATTTATTGTATTAAAAGATACAGTAAAATCAGCAATTTTGTGAAATATAATTACAATATAAAATAAATGTTATCTATTTGAATATATTTTAAAATGTAATTTATATTTGCGATGCAAAGCTGAATTTTTAGCATGATTACTCAATTCTTCAGCATTACATGATCCTTCAGAAATTATTCTAATATGCTGATTTGCGATGTAATATATAATATAATTAGTATATATAATATAATTAGTACCTTTTTAGTAAAAAAAAAAAAAAAAAAAAAAAATTATATATATATATATATATATATATATATATATATATATATATATATATATATATATATATATATATATATAAATATATTAATATAATATAATAATTATTCACAAAAATATTAATATAATATAATAATTATTAACAAAAATACATTTAATAAAGAAATAATAATCAAAATATGATAATCATTGTAACATTAATATGATTGTCATCTAAAATTATTATTATTAAAACTACATATAATTATATTATTATTATTATTATATTATTATTCCTGTTGTTGTTATCTAAAATTATTGCATATTCTTTATACTAACAATAATATATGATAATGATATAAAATCATTGTATTATAATAATATATATTTTAATCAATAGAATAATGCTGAATATCTATTTTCGCATTTTTTTATTATATAAAAATATTGTACAATGAATAATATTCATGTTGTTGCTGTTATTTAAAATTACTGTTATTTTTATTATTAATAAAAAATTATGGAAATTAATTATAAATAGTAAATAATATTAATACAAAATTTATGAAAAATAATAAATGAACGATTATTATATACAATTATTTTTTGTTTTTTCTAAAAAGGTAAAAGTTGTTGGGAAACATGCAGTTCCAACACAGTTCAATGTAAACTATTTGCTGTGTTGCCGTTCCTTACTGTATATAAAACTACCAGCCAACAGGTCAAAAAAATCACTTCTTACTACTTTACATTAGTTGCTAAATACTTCTTAAACATATGCTTAATACACACTTCTTACTAACTGATCATCCTATCAACTAAACATTAATGGCACTTATATGATGCAGTGAATTAACATGCACAAAGTGGACGTTCTCTAGAAATGTTGTGGGAAAAATGCATTATAAAACTTAATTTTATCCTTAAAGAATTAATAGGCTTGTTAAAAGTTTCCTACTAAATTGGATCCAGACATGAATGTGAGTAGTCAACTTGAAAGACCACTCGGTTAACATTATCAAATAGCAGTGCTGGGTAGTAACCAATTCCATGTAATTTGGATTAATATATAATGTACATAATACATAATATAATAAATATTAAGTACTTGTAATCTTGTAATACAGTTACTTTTTATGGATTACATGATTACATATTTACACAATGGCAGTAAATTATTTATATTTTTATAAATTATTTTTCAAAATTTCTTTCTAAATGAACCCACCAATCATATATGATTTAATGTTTAAAAAATATGTATCCTTTCTTTCTCTTTTTAATCAATGTGATACACAATGCCATTGAAGTCTATGCACTCTCAGATTAAAAAAAGGTACAAAAACTGTCACTGGGGCAGTATCTTTTCAAAAGCTACACTTTTCTTCTGAGAGGGTCCATGTTGTTACTTTAAAGGTACATATTAGTACAACTTTTTTCTGAGAGTGTGAGATAAGCGAGTTAGGTCAAAAATAAACTAAAAGTAATCCAAAAGTAGTCAGACTACATTACATAACGTGTAATCCAGATTATGACACTAACTACTAATTTGTATTCAGTAATGGACTACAATTTGTAAATAATCTACCCAATAGGAAAGTAGTAATAGGTGACATACAGGAGACTGAAAAGGAAAAAGTTATTGATGGAAGACTAGTTAGACCTTTTTTCTTCTTCAGAATAACATGCATAGAAAGGTAAAAGTTGTATATTAATTAAATATAATATAATATAATATAATTTACAAAAATGCATTTAATAATAATAATAATAATAATATATTTTTTAACATTAATATTGTTATTGCTGTTATCTAAAAATATTATTATTATCATCATCATCATCATCATCATCTTGTTATCTAAAATTTTTGCATATTCTTTATACTAACAATAACAATATATATTTTTAATTATTCTCAAAAATACATTACATAATAATAATAATAATAATAATAATAATAGCAGTAGTAGTAATAAATATGATATAAAATCATTGTAATATAATAATATATATTTTTATTAAATAGAATAATGATGAATATATATTTTTGCAAACAATACTAATTATTATTATTATTATTATTATTTAAAAAAATTGTACAAGGAATAATATTGTTATCTAAAATTATAATAATAATAATAATTATTATTATTATTATTATTATTATTATTATCATCATCATCATCATCATCATGTTGTTGTCTAAAATTATTGCATATTCTTTATACTAACAATAACAGCATATCTTTTTAATTATTCTCAAATATACATTAAATAATAATAATAATAATAATAATAATAAATATGACAAAATCATTGTAATATAATAATATATATTTGTATTAAAATGAATAATGCTGAATATATATTGCAAACAATGCTAATTATTATTATTTTTATTATTATTATTATTATTATTATTATATAAGAAAAATTGTACAATTAATAATGTTGTTATCTAAAATTATTATTATTATTATTATTTACTTATTTTTTTTTATGGATTACATGATTACTTATTATTCACACAATGACAGCAGATTATCCATGATTCAAAACTTTTTTCTTTAAAATTTCCTTTTTCAATGAACCTACCAATCATATACCATTTGTAAACCCCTTTCTCACTTTTTTTAATAAATATGATACACAATGCGATTAAAGTCTATGCACTCTCAAAACTGTCACTGGTTCAGCATCTTTTCAAAAGATACACTTTTGTTCCGAAATGGTCTCTATTGGTACTTTAAAAGGTACATATTAGTACCTAAAAAGTACAAAAGTGTAGTTTTTGAAAAGATACCACCACTGTGACCTTTTGTACCTTATTTTTCTGAGTGTAATAAACGAGTTGGGTAAAAAAAATAATCTAAAAGTAATTCAAAAGTAGTCTACATTTCAACACGCGCAATCCAAATTATGGTACTAACTACTAATTTGTAAATAATCTACCCACTGTCCAATAGGATAGTAGTAAAGGTGACACACGGTGGGCGGAAAAGGAAAACATTATTGATGGAAAACGAAGAAAACTGTTTTTCTTCTTCAGAATAACATGCACTAATGCATCACACAATAAGACCTAAAACATGCATTAGGAAAGTAAATGGGGTCGACTTGGACTTCATGTTGACTAAACATCAATCCACCTTTAAAGGAAGCCATATCCATAGAAACAGCACAAGGTCAGATATAGATCCTCAAACATTTCTCCACCTATAGAGCGCTGAGCATCTGTTCAGCACATGTAGCCGCTCTATAAATCTCCCTGGAATCCCTTTAATGGCACCGCAAACCCGGCTAATGGATGTCGTGCTGGGGTGAAAAACGCTAACAAGAACCATCAAAACAAACATGAAGGCTAACCTCTCCACCTTCTGTCATACCTTAAATGTCATGGGGTTTTTCTGTGAAGCCCTTCAGCGCGCCACACCGTATCTCCTTAACGTCCCATAAAACTCTTCATCAGCACCGCGTCCCAAACGCGTCTGTTCTGGGATCATTTACAGTAGTGAGGTCGACGGGAGCCCAAGATAAGCAAACAGGCCGGACGCCCATCAAAATACACATTTAGTATTTAAAAGCACATGAATTGTGGTTCCAGCGAACGTGTCGGGAGCCTTACAAGAATTTCAGTCTCGATGGGAGTGCATTACGGTCCGATCTTTCCACTGTGTGTTTTGGAGGTGCTTTCTCGCCTCATTCGTGCGATTTTTCACACCCAGGCTCTCGGTCACGCTACAGGACAGGTAATACAAGCCACTCCGTCCATGATAAACGGCATATTTTCTGTTATATAATGAAAAACGAAGAGCCCCAAAATTATAAAACGGTGTACTGTGTACGCTAGGCTGCGTTTTGCAATAGACTGCACAGTAATTCAGAAATTTAGTGCTTTTTTTGTGTGAATTAATGAAAATGCATTTTGGCACCCCAACCAGCAATCATTCGGATGACATTTTAATTTCTACTTTGCATATAAATAAAACTAACTAAATCTCATTTGTAGGAATACCACTGATATTAATCTTCATACGCATAATTATATATTTTTATAGTAAAGGGCATCTGTTTCAATTTCTCTTTGTCTGCAGCTGTGAAAAAACACCTATAATAATCATGCCGTGAGCCACAGAGCTGATGAAGATAAAGAATAGGAAATGTATCTATTCAAACATGGAAAAAAAAAAAAAAAAAAAGTTATATTTTATATATATATATATATATTTACAGTTGAGTTATTCACAAAAAGGCAGATAATAAAATAAATAAATAAATATGCTAAAATTGTAATCATTGTAAAATTAATAATAATCTATTTTAATAACATTAATATTTTTATTAAACAGCATAATGCTAAAAATATTTTAGCAAATATAATACTAATTACTACTACTACTACTACTACTACTGTTATTATTATTATAAAACTATATTTATTATTTAAAAAGAAATGAATATTATATTACAATATTGTAACTAATATTATGTGTTGCTGTTGTTGTTGTTATCTAAATTATTGCATATTCTTAATACTAATAATATATTATGTTATATTATATTATAATATAATACAAAATATATTTTAATTACTCAAAATGCATTATTATTATTATTATTATTATTAATAATAATAATAATAAAATTATGTAAAATTAATCATCATTAATATTAATATGTTTATTAAACAGAATAATGCTTAACAGATTTTTTGCAAATATAATAACAGTAATTATTATTGTAATTATTAATACTACATTATAAATAAATGATTATATAAAAGTATTATTCTTGACAATGTTGTTGTTGTTGTTGTTATCTAAAATTATTGCACATTCATAATATTATATAATGTAATATAATATAATGTAATATAATGTAATATAATATAATGTAATATAATGTAATATAATATAATATAATATAATGCATTAATAATAATAATAAAATTATGGAAAATAAATCATTAATATTACTGTTTATATAATAAAATATATAATACATAAAAATATAATAAACACAATAACATGTATTATTATTATTATATAAAAATATTATTACCATATTATTATACTATAATAGCATACTTGACAATGTTGCAGCAATAATATTGTTGATGTTATCTAAAATGATGGCATATACTTAATACTAACAATAATATACAATCACATAATGCTTTAATATTGATTTTATTGATTTATTGATTGATTTTATTGATTAATATGAATATTATATAAAATTGTTGTAACATTAATAATAATAATTATTAAAATAATATTTTATTCGATAGAATAAGGCTTTTTTTTGCAAAATCAATAATAATAATAATAATAATAATAATAATAATAATAATAATAATAATATTATTATTATTATTATTATTATTATTATTATTATTATTATTATTATTATTATTATTATTATTATTATACCCCATCCACCCCATAATTATTATTATTATTATTATTATTATTATTGTTCATTTACAGTGCATACTAGAACAAAAATACTGTGGGTTTGCAAAGCCTACAGACCTCAAGAAATTAAAAGTTGTATGGTTTTCACTCTATGTCCATCAGTCCATCAGTCATTAATATGCTCGCGTGATACTAGTTGACTTCTCTGAACCAAAAAAAGTTGATGACGTCCCCTAGAATACTAACATTCCCTTCCCAGACCACCACCTACAGTATATCCAGTCATCACATGTGCTGCTATGGGACTTTGACATGAGCATTTTACAACATTCTTTGAGTATAAAGCACAACAGCAAACATTGCTTAATTGAAGCAGCATGCATTTTAATGATTAACTCTTAAGTGCCCATCAAAGTTGAACGCAGGACACTGAAAGCCGGCTTAACCACCACACGCTGCGATAAACCAGCAAACGACTTTAATCCGAAGTCACGTCAACAGCTGACAGTCTTGAGTGGCAGTGCGTTGAACTTAAGCACAAATTCCAAATATTAGCCTGTACTCTGACAGGTTAAATATAGCGGGGCGCTTGACTGACGGGACGAATGCACGCAAACGCGAGGCAGATTGACTGGCAGAGTAAGAGGGCACCAGGGCCTTCGGAGATGTTACCTGTCAATGGGCAGCCGGAGAAGACGCTCCGTCTGTCTGACTCTCAGGAGGCGCCGGTGGGCCAAAGTTTGCCTCTTATTTAGGCTGTTATGACAGGTTCGATTGTTTATTTGACACCTAGAAACTTCTCCGGTTCTCCCGCACCTACGGTATGAGACTGAATTCATTCAGCAGATTTGAAGTGCCTGATTATGTTATTATGGAAATGCGAAAATGCCAAACGGCAGTCCACGTCTGGTTCAAATGTCATGATATGTCACAGCCGGTTGAAATGCCTCACTGTGAGCCACTTCAGTTAATAAGATTACATGCTGGCTGAATTAATGAACAACTGAGAGCACACAAACAGGGAAAATCCGCTCTGAAGCACGCTTAAATGCCCCGAAAACAACCGATGCACTCGGCGTAACCCTTCCCCACGGCTCCAGCTCAGGTTCGCGGCGTGAAGGCACGGATCCAGGGATACTGTGCTCCGCCGAGGCCGCGATCTTTCACGCGGTCATCCATAAAACAGGAGATGAAGTGGCCGGCTTAGCCGATCAATGACAGCGCGGGTGACACGGTCTCTGAAGTTGCTGAACGCTGTGACATTTGGAGAGGAAACAGGAACGCTCTCTTCAGAGCACCTCTGAGTCGAGCCATCCATCAGCGCTGTCCTTACCCTTCAGCGTGTACACTCAATCTGATCCGTTACACACGCGCTCATAAAAACTACATGAACTCACCATAGAACTGGCTTTCTTAAAACAACAGTTCAGACAAAAAACAAACGTTATTTTGTCAATATACGTCACTTAGTTTGAAACCCAAACACCACATTTTGTCACAGCATATTTACATTTTGAAGTGAATAATTCATGTAAAACTTGTTCCTGTTTTTTTGTTAATGATTCATAGGTGCACACTGTTCAAAAGAAAAACAAATAAACAAACAAACAAACAAACAAACAAACAAAACAAAGAAATGTAATTAAACTTAAATTATTTTATAATAAAATGATGGTTATGATACATAAAAATAAAATATATTTCTATACAAATTATTTTTGTAAACATTTCTATATATTTATTTCTATTTCTCTAAGTACATTATTTACATATATTACTTATAATAATAAATAAATTAAATATGTTATTATATAAAAAAATAATATTAAAAATGTATTTTATTTGTAGACATTATTAATTATTATTGGTTTCTCTTTTAATTTTTTTTCCCTGATTTGACTTTTATTTCTCTTTTCAGTAAATGCATATAAATATTTGATTAAAAATGTATTTCTATATAAATACACACACACACACATTTTTTATATAATTAATAAATATATAATATCTATAAAATGTACAAATATATAAATAAATACAAAATAGAAAAATTAAATAAACAGCATTAAACATAAAAAAAATTAAACATAAAAATATAAAATTTTACTATAATTATACTATAATATACTTATAGAACTATATATAGTTATACTATATATAAAATTTTTACTAAAATTTTCTGAAATTTATTTATAGATATTTATTTCTATTTCTATGTAAACTTTTTTACAATTTTTACAATTTGTAATTTATAATTTATTTAGCATTTTAAATATATTATTAATATATTAATTAATATATTAACTATAAATATATTAAATATATAAAATCTTAGTAAAAATATTTATTTGTATACATTTTATTTGTATGCATTTTTTCCCTACTTTCATTTTTATTTGTTTTATTTTCAATAAACGCAGACATATACATTTTAAAAATGTATTTCTATATAAATAATATAAATACACATACACATACACACACACAGACATTTATTTATATATATATAATTAATAAATATATAATATTTATAAATATATGAATAATACAAAAATAGAAACATTAAATACATAGCATTAAATCTAAAAAATAAAAAAATAAACATTTTATTTATGAAACAACAATAAAATGACTAAGTTTGAGATCAGTACAATTTTTAATTTTTTTTTTAAAATATTCTTATGCTTATTAAGGCTGCATTTATTTGATCAAAAATCCAGAAAAAAACTGTAATATTGTAAAATATTATTGCAATTCAAAATGACTGTTTTGCTGCTATAATATATATTAAAATCAAATTTTTTGATGAAAAGCTGAATTTTCAGCATCATTACTCCAGCATTCAGCGTCACATGATCCTTCAGAAATCATTCAGAAATAAAATATGCTGATTTATCTGTGTTTATCATATTTTTTCCTTAGAACAACATGCAGTGATGAAACTACAGTAATTAACAGTAAAAATCTAACTTCAAAATAGAAAAAGAACAAAGACTAAATAAAACCTTTATAGAGCCTCTTAATCATTGCAACGGTCATTTTTAAATTCCAAGCACTGAATCACACCAACACGTTACACCGTGTCGCCATCTGCGCGTAAATGCGACATTCCGCTGTAAAGAGCTTGGCACTTGGACGCTTGCCTGGAATCCCTATCCGTTCAGATGGTGTTTATGCTAAAGCACAGTCCCTAATGGACCTTAAACAGCACGGGAAGCGCTCCTGAGCGGCGGTCTATGCGTGGAGATCCGTCTCACGCATTAGGCTCAATGGCTTGCGTGAGATGACATGTTATGACCCCTGCTGTGTGCGAGTCCCCGGGGGGTGATGCCACCACGACACACGGATAACCCCGACCGCGCCGGAGACGTCTTAATCACGCCAAGAGAGGGTGGGGACGTGGAGGTGCCGAAACACCACAGTTTTTAGGAATGCAAATGAATGCGATATGAGAAAAATGAATAATTATGAGTTTGCAAGTAATACAAAAATTATGCATGCGCTCTCAGCATCTTTAAAAGACGAGGGAAAAGCTATTTCGTGATTATTATCGAAAAATTTTCACACTTTCTTTCAGCAGGGAGCTTAATCTTGCACATAACGAAAGCAACAAGAGGGCCAATCACATGACATAGCCTCCCAAGGAAGGTATTGAAATTTAGCATTAAAATGAGCTTCAAATTAGCAAGCCGCTTCTGATATGAGTTTGAACACAACAGTGGTCAAATTTACAAGAAATTGCAGGCCTCTGAAGAGCTCAGATGATTTTGGTGGTGCAATTTTCTCAATGTTAGTTTAACATTTCACTTAGTGCAGGCAGGGACACTCCAATTACGCAGCTCGGGGAGCACTTTAAGAAAACGCAGGGTGAACGGGGACCAGCGAGCAAAATGACCTGTTAAAAGTAATGATACTTGATTTTCATTTGGTTTTCAAAAACACAGTAACTAACAATCAAGGCTCTGTGTCAGGCCAGCCTCATTTTTATAACCAAATTATCAAAACAATCAAATGAAAGAGATCCTTTCCACTTTTCATAATAAAACAGTCGGCATGTATTTAAACACCACAAATACTTTTCATAAATGCTGTTATGATATAAATAAATAAATAAATAAATAAATATAATGATATATGATATATATATAAAAATACACAATATTTTTTATGTTATGCATTTATATATGCATTTTATACATAATATATATAAAATATTTCTTTTATAATATAAATAATACATGTGTACATATATACACATATATATATATATATGCATACATATACATATATACACATATATTAATACACATATGTATTTATTTATATATCTGTGTATATAAGTATATTTAAAATGTTAAAAAATATATAAATATAAATAAAATTTCAAATAAATGTATAACTAATATAAAATATATATTGTATTTATGCGTGTGTGTATATATATATATATATATATATATATATATATATATATATATATATATATATATATATATATATATATATATATATATATATATATATATATATATATATATATATATATATATATATATTATATATTATATATATATACAAATATATATATATACAAATATATATATACACACACACACACATACATACATATACACATACACATACACATATATACATACACATATACATATATATATGTATATACACACACACACACACACACAAATATACACATATATACATAGATATTAATATATGTTCAAATTTATTACTAAATAATAAAATAGAAAGGTGGAGGGCAATTTAGTTTTCACAGTTTTTATATCTCAGACCATTGCTAAATGAAATGCACACCGTCTATCTGAATATGCAGCAGATGTCCTGTCACTAAGCATCAACAAATGTCATTTAAAAGATTTAGTTCAATTAGGTATTCGTTCATTCATCTTCAAAGCTGTGGTTTTCTTTCTTCCTTGAGACACAAAAGGATAAAATTTTGTGCTTTTCTGATTCATACAGTGGAAGTAAATGGTGTCCAGGGGCTCCAAAGCCACTGAGAGCAATAATTTTCAGTCTATTCCTCTCACAGAGTTATCATATATTGTCAGAAGACTTTTGCATGGAATATACTGCATGAGACTTATGATAGTTTTTTTATGGTGGCTTTTTTACGTTTTTAGGGTTGACATGACAATTCATTCATTGCATATAAAAGAGCATCTCATTTTGTGTGTCACAAAAGCATGTTAATAATGAATCTATCTTTTTACGTGAACGATCAAGACTTCAAAACACACTGATGAGGTTCTTACTGAAGCAACAATCCTAAGAAAAGGTTGCCACAGATTCCTGCAGAGCAAATTCTAATTAGAGATTAAGACAAAAATCTTGACCACCGGTGGGCGGGTTTAATCTTCAAACACACAAGACACTGACCACAAACAAAAAAAAAAAAAAAAAAAAAAAAAAACACTGTGCCGCTTCGCTTGAGCCAGGTCAGAGCCGGTCACTGCGTACCACTGATCAAAAAGCTCCACATCCCATTAGCCAGAACTCACAGTGGGGTAACCCAATTAAATCAATTCCATTTAATCAGAGCGGGACGCATGAGCCAAGGGGGTGTGGCTTTCCTGACAGCCGAGTCGCATGTAATCCCACCGCTTAATCACAGAGCCTCGTCCACTGAGAAACGCTAATTGGAGTGTGATGGAATTCCACTGATAACAATTGGAAAGTGTTGCAAATCGATCAACCTCTTAGATCTGAAATGTGTAAGAGGTCTTGCACGGGTCGAGTGACCGGATTTAATTTGTGATGTAATTAAAAGTATAGTGGGGCTGTCCATTAAAAAAAAAAAAAAAAAAAAAAAAAAAAAAAAAAAAAAAAAAAGTAGATAAAAATATCTTTAAATATTTTTTTAAAGTATTAAATAATGTATATACACAGTCCTATTTACATTTTATTTCATAAATATTTACATTTTTTATAAAAAAAAAATAATAATAAATGTGCACAGCCCCAATAATTAAATAAATGATTAACTAAAAATTAAATAATATTTGCAACATACAGCTAACAAGAGCTCTTTTAAAAAATAAATAATTAAATAAAAATAAAAAACAAGATCATCCACATTTTCTTTCCTCTAAAACACTCACATTCCCAGTGTAAGTAGAGGGGAAAAACAATCAAATGGTTGGGACCAGTTCTGCTAATACAAAAGGGAACCAAAACACACCCCAGCTGTACACAGTCTGCAATAAATGAGCTAACTGATGTATCTTTTTGACAGGCACGAAGGTGTAAAGAAATAAAAGAGGATCTTTTGAGATATTGCGGTACCTTGGGTCTGTGCTGGATGATGATGCTCATCACAGACTAATGAGATCTTTGGAGTATACTCAGGTGCGCCTGCAAAGACAAAGAGAATATGATCAGTAAACACAGAGAGACAGGGAGAGAGAAAGAGAGCAAGAGAGAGACAGAGAGAGAGAGTTAATCAAATAGAATAAATATTTAAGACCACAATTTTATTTCTTGGGCTAATGTACAAACTATTGAAACTGGAAATTTGTATGGGACATATCATATCATATTTTTGTATTTTTTAATATCTTCAGCAAACTCTGCAAGGATGTATTAAACTGTTTAGAAGACTTTTAGAATGTTACAAACGATTCTAATTTCAAATAAAAGTTCTTTAGAACTTTATATACATTCAAGAAAAAAAAAAAAAAAAAAAAATGTATCACAGTTCTAAAAAAGCAGCACAGCTGTTTCTTGAGCAGCAAATCTGCATATTATAATGATTTCTGAAGGATCATGTGACACTGAAGACTGGAGTAATGATGCTGAAAATTCAGCTTTGCATCACAGGAACGAATTACAATTTAAAATGTTTCATTTAAAACATTTTAATATTTAGTAATAGTTCAGTAATCTTTGCCATCATTTTATTTTTGATATAAAAATAAGAACAAAGACACACATTACAAATAAACATAATACAAATAAAACAAAGTGTTTTGTTTTTTAGTTACAGAAGGTGCATTTAGCAGTAGCATTCAGGAAATTTTATTAACTAATGAAAAAAATTGAAACACTACATACTTATACGCTACATACATCAATTGTGCATTGATTCTTATTAAAGCAACTGTAGTTTTCTCTTTGTTTTTTGTTGTTTTATTAACATTAAAAGAATAATTTCACTCAAAAATGAAAATTCTGTCATCTGTCTGTCAATTTTTTTTTAACATCATTTACTTACTCTCAGGTTGTTCTAAAACTGAATGAGTTTCTTTTTTCTGTTGAACGTTATCTATCATTTCTATTATTAAATTCAATGGGGACCAGCTACTGTTTGGTTACCCACATTCTTCTAAATATCTTATTTTGCGTTTAGCACAAAAAAGAAATACAGGCTTGGGACAACACATAAGTGAGTAAATAATGACAGAATTATCATTTTTGGGTGAATTCTCTCTTTAATGACAAGCAGCAGTTTAGTACAATTAGTCTGCTGTCCCTTTAAGAGCTGCACGAATCTAATATACAGGCATGCATCCATTTTTCTCTTAATGGTTTACTTTCACTTTAGACATAAGCAACTGTGTTTATACATAAACCTTGTGTGTTTTTGACAGTGTTAGCACAATCAGACGTAATACATACCTAAAAATTTGTGTGCACGCACTGCATATGAAATGTTTAACCAGCAAGGCTTTAAAGCAAATAATTCACTTTTGTGAATGTGAATAACTCTACGGATGAGTTAACACTGATGTGAATGTATGTCACGTTCTACAGTATATTGGAGGCGCCAGAACTGCAACTGATAGAATAGCACAATACTACGATATGAGCGGAATAGTGACATTTTTGCTTTAAGTTTTTCAGTCTGGTTCTCACGAGAGCACTTGGACATTTGGTTTGGTGCTCATACTGCACATAGTGTACCCATTTAATATAACTATGAAAAATAAAATAATTAATAATAATAGTACTTTAGCACCTAATTTAGTTTCTGAACACTGATGTGTGTCCACAGTGTGTAAACAACCAGTTTATAATGGTAAAAATCGACCCATAAATCAGAAGCAGTGTTGGAAAACACGCCGTTTCAGATTTGCTCCTACTGTGATGTCACAGTAAGCCCCGCCCATGACTAGTGACAATCTGCCCTATTCGCACTGACCCCGCCCTGACTGAGCCGCAAATAATCCACTATGTTTATATTGTCGCTATAGCTCCCATTTACATATTTTCTGAGTCACATAAACATTTCAAATGTTGTTTTTGGATATACAAATAAAAGTCTCCAGAGACTCAGCATCTGGGCCACGGAAAAACACTGTGGATGAATTTTATTAATGGAAAGAAAATGTGCTGCAGAGTCTTAAGTATTTGTGTAAATCATTTTATCCCATCCTGCTTTGTAAACAAGGATCAGAAACCCCTATTGTATCCACTGGCGTTCTTCTTCTTCTGCTCGTGTCTATGGCAGCCCATAGAACTGCTTGCTTGAAAGTTGTGTAATTTGGCACACAGATAGAAGAAGTCTCGATATTAACCATAACAAGTTTGAAGTCTCTACCTTCAAACTCTCTAGCGCTATCACTTGTCCAAAGTTTCAATCATTTTATGCTAATAACTGTTAAAAACGCAAGGTCTAGAAGGAAAATATTTTTTGCCTCTGATTCTTTGGGTCATGCCAAGTCAAATGGACACCAAAATGTAAAAATTGTAAGGTTTCGCTTTTTCGCTATTTTTAATAGCTCGTAAAAACAATTTTTCCTCGAACTCGTCTTAGACGGTTTGTCTGATTTTCACCAAAATTGGTTTAGATCATCTTCAGACCATGCTGGCAAAAAGTTATGGGATTCAAGTTGATTAGCCAAACTGTTCTCAAATAACACGCGACAAAGAGTACGCAAAATTGGATGCAAGGCAATATCTCTGCAATGCTTTGCCGTATTGAGACCAAAATTGGTGTGTGTTATAAGAAGTATGACATGATGCTACCTGCAGTGTTTCAATGCAGTGCCACCTAGCGGTCAGGAGATACGAAAAATTGCTATTTTTGCTTCTAAAATTCTGAATGGTTTGGCCAAAAAAAATAAAAAATAAAAAAATAAATTACAAAATTGGTCTGTGGAGCATGCCAAGTCAAGCCATACCATGCCAATTTTCCCATGTCAGCCATTTTGACCATTATGAATTATGCTATATTTTAAGAACGCATTGACGTATTGTTCAATGTGTCTTCGGCACCATGCCCTGACAGTCCTCAAAAAGTTTGGGGGCAGCATCACCTTGAAGTCAAAAGTTATAAAGAAATGTTAAAAAACGCTAACAACATTTTATTAAAATTGCCTATATTAACGAAAGAGATCATCGATACTAATTATGCCAAAATTGGCAGAACTTCCTGTCTGCCATTTTGATTAATGTTTAAAACTTACTTTTTCGAACTCCTCCTAGACTGTTGGTCCGATTTTTACCAAATTTGACTCTAATTATCTTCAGACCATGCTGATAAAAAGTTATGGATTTTGCGTCGATATACAAAACGGTTTTCATTTAATGCATTAACGAATTTGCTGGAAAGATGCCAAACTGCATCTGAGGCTGTATCTCTGCAAAGCTTTGACATATTTACACCAAACTTTGTATGTGGTAACAGCGCCACCTATTGGTCAAAAGTAATACACCATTCATTAACCATTAATAATGAAATCTCCAAAAAATGCTAATAAGTTTTGATTGCATTAGCCTTTAATGAAACTTTCATTTTAAAATATTCCTTGGTTAATGCTAAGCACATCGATACCAATTTTGCCATAGTTGGTTGAACCTTCTGTCTGCTACTTTCTCAAACTCCTCCAGGACCGCTCATCCAATTCTCAGCAAAATCAAGTCAGATCATCTTCAGACTGTGCTGACACTAAGTTATGGATTTTGTGTCAATAGACAAAACCTTTTTTGTAATTGTTTCTGCATATCATCACCTCACAATGAACACACCACATCAATTTGATAACAGTGCCACCTATTAGTCAAAAGTGATAACCCATTAAATCACATTACTAGTGGTTGTTTTTATAATTTTTCACCCAAATCATCTTAAAATGGCTTCAATTATTCATTGCTTCAGTTGTTCTGACGCTTGCTGCCTAGCTTGCCTAGTGCTTGGCCCCGTAATTGCAGCTATATTTTTGCTTATTACCATGAAGCTGCTTTGAAACAGTTTATAGTTTATAAATCGCTATATAAAAAAGGTGGCTTGACTTGTTATAAACATGCAGCTTTTCACATCACAAGAGAGTACTTGATGGACTGGAGTGGTGTGGATTAGTCAGCAGTTTGGACTCTGATTCTGACGGCACCCATTCACCGCAAAGGATCCATTTGTGAGCAAGTGATGAAATGCTAAATGTCTCCAAATCTGTTCTGATTAAGAAACAATCTCATCTCCATCTTGAATGGCCTGAGGGTGAGTAAATTATGAGCAATTTTTCATTTTTAGCTGAACTATTCAAAGACTCTAAAAACTCACTACAATGTGTAACAAAAGATACACGGCCTTCATCAAAACAAGCATAATACTGAAAAAATAAAAATGAACTGTAGCACAAGAGAAACGACCCAAGAAGTGCAACATCCAGAGCTAAAAGCAAACATGACGACTTCATTACTCCCTACGAATGGGAAATTGCCAAAGAAACACACTTCTAGGACTCTTTTCCTGGCAATGATAACCAGACCTCTTCTAATGGAGTAGACACATCAGATTTTTCTCTGGCATATAAATATCGTCCGCTTCTCAACCCCCATTTGAGAGTCACATGGTGCAATCAAATGACAAAGCCGTCGAGATGAAGTCATGACACAGTAAATCAAGTGAAAATCGAGTGATTTTACAGACGCACAAAAGGAAAAAGGAACAAAACGCTGATCGGGAGTAATAATCCTTTCTTTTCCCGATTATATAAACTTAATAGGATTGGGAACGCAATCACCGTCTAACCTAATGCTTTTAGAGACACAGAGGAGGATCTCATCAGATTGAGTCTGGACAGAACGATTCCCTCGTCCCCGCTTTTCTGTTCGCTCTTCTCACACATTTGCTGACCCCTTCATCTCCGCTTTGTGCGCCTCCCCTCGTATTTACAGATTGATCGGAGACAATAAAGAGACGGACGAATGTTTACTTCGTCATGAAATGAGAGATGCGCTTCCATTATATCATACGAGATCATTTACGTCCCTGTTGGCTCCCGCTCGCACAATCCTGCCGTTTCTGTCTCGCTCCCAGTGTTCATTTGCACTTTGTCAAGGAAACAGACATTTTATGTCAAGGCACTGGGGAATTAAATTAATAAAGAAAATGCATGGTAGATTATCTTCAATTATGAATACTGCCAGAACAGGAGTATAAAAAATAGATATTCAAACCATCCTCTGCGGTGCAGAAATGAAATTAATTTATTGCCGTGTACACAGAGCCAAATGTGCTCAGACTTCAAATATAACATCCATAGGGCATAAACTTATCATTTATCTCAGATCTGTGTAATGTTTATGCTAACCTACTAAACTGAAATGTGGTACTTAGTACTTATTGATTAGCTCTGAGTTAATATACGCTGGAGTACTACTAAATGTTGACAAAATTATTAGTATACACAATACACCAGCCTTTCTCTTCAGAAAACTGACCCAAAATATTGATCTTCCACAGCAATAAAAATTTTGTCTAACAAAAGCATTACATCTGTAAAGGATACAATCAAGGAAACATGCATTTTTCCTCCAGAATGATAATCATGCTAACAATTTGCTAATACAATGTGACTAGCAAAACAAGCAGGAAACCAGTAATATGTTTGCTTTGTATTTAATAAAATAAAAAATATAGTATAGATAGATAGATAGATAGATAGATAAAAAGTATTTTTAAATAGAAAAAAAAAATTCTGTGAAAACATTTTTTTAAACTTTCATATGCAAATGATATTTAAAAATGTAAACTGAAAACCCAGATAATTATATACTTTTAAAAATAATAATAATAATAATAATAATAATAATAAATACATATAAAGCTAAAATAAAATATAAATGTTACATAATAACAAAAATTAAAAATATGGCTTAACAACTATCTTAAATAAGTTTACTAAAATAAAAAGCACATGCAGTAAATTACTGATACAAGCTAAAAAAAAAAAAAAAAAAAAAAAAAAAAAAAGTTAACTGAAAATATAAAAGTTGAAAACCAAATTCAAAATATTAATAAATACTATAATATCATATAAATAATAAAATAACACTGCCACAAACTGCTTTTTTTTTATAAGCAGTTAAATTAATTAAATAAATCATTAATTAAAAAAAATCCACATATAGTTTTTTAGTTCTGTAACTAAAAAAGCTAAAATAAAAAAGCTAAAATTAAATATTACATAAAAGACGTATAATATATCATAATAATAATAATAATAATATTATATATATATATATATATATATATATATATATATATATATATATATAATAATAATTAAAGAGAGTTTTATTGAAGCTTGATTAATAAAATAATTTTTAAATGAAAGATTTGAAAAACAAAATTTAAAATTACTGTCTTGCCAACTAGCCAAAATAAAGCAGACTAAACTTGATAAATGGATAAATAAATACAGAAATAAATTCAAAAATAAATACAGACACTAAAATGAAATAATTGAAAACTGAATACATAGAATATATAAAATGTATATAATACTAAAAATGTATATAAATAATAGTAAAATAACACTGCCACTAACAGCTAACAAGAGTTTTTTTTTTTTTTTTTTTTTTTTTTAAACACAATGAAAAAAGCCATTCATCTCAATACCAGCAGCCCACATACATCTACCTACATCTGACTAGCTAGGCAAGTAAAACATCTGTCCTGCTAACTTGCTGTTTCAACAGGTAATATGTCAACACCAGAAAGATAAACTGTGCTCGTAAAGCCAACTCATGAGGCCTCTGGGTTGGTTAGTTACAATTCTGCACACATAATTCCTGCAAAGTAATTTTCAGTGTATTAATTGCAAGCACAGTCCCTCAGGAGCCGTCTTGAGTCCCGGGTTAAGTGTTTTCCTCAGGGCGCAGTCACGATCGAGCTGGATCATGAACTTGGTAACTTACTGACTCTCTTGGTCTACTCAGATTGTACCTGCAATCCTTCAGTTAGCAACTAACAGACTAAACCATTAGTCCATTAGTCTCCCACCATCCAAACCTGTCTAAAACAGACACCTACGGGTGAAAAATCTCTTTCCAAGCCGTAACAGATGCTGCTTTGAAATCTCCATGTCGCAATTATTGTTCACCTGTCAACACGAAGTCAAGTCATAAATCATCTTTGCAATTATCAATTGATTAAAAAAAGCTATCTGACGGAGAAAGCGGCTCGCAGGCCTAATACATCAATTTTAATGACATTTCTTAATCCAAAAGACTTGGCAATCACCAGAGACCAATTACGAGCCATGAGATAGAGGCAAACCATTAATAACAAAAGTTAGCCTGTTTCGCCTCAACATCGTTTGGAAAAAGAGCTTGAAGGGTTTCATTTAAAATGGACCGGTGATCCACAAGCATCATGTTACACCAAATCTGGCACGTCATCTTGTTATTCTTTTCAAGAAAGAAAGAAGCCATTGGATCCATGAAGTGCAATTAAAAACAAATACTTCACGCGCTACTATCACAGTCTAAGCTGAGCAGAGGAAGTAATTAATTTGACATATTCAATAAACACCTACAGGGCAAAACTAAATTAAGACTTTTTAAGATGGTAAAAAATGAGTTTGGACTCAATAAAAATACTAACTATTATCCAGTGGTCTCTAGATACACTACATGGCCAAGAGTAAGCAGACACCCACTTCTAATTAAAAGGTTCTGCGAAGCCTAATAATTACAGTAAAACCAAATGTCAAAGCTAAAGCATGCAATGTCACAGTAAACACTTGAAAAGGGTCCTTTCTTTCTCCTGTGCACAAAGCGAAGTCTGTATAGAAATAATTGATTGACTCTGTTGGGGAAGAACTTGACTGACCCGCACCAGACTTGAACCCCACTGAACACATTTGGGATGAATTGAAACGCCGGCTGTGAGTCAGACCTCATTGACCAACATTAATACCTGATGCTCTTGTGTCTGAATAGGAGTAAATCCCAGCAGTCACGTTCTAACATCTAGTGGAAAGTTTTCCTCAGGGAGCGGAAACTGGTTTTGAATGTAAACCTTCAGGTATATACATACTTTTGGCCATCTTGTATGTATATGTTTCCATTAAAGTATGAAGAAGCACATCTGTTTTCAACACTGAAATGTTTCTTGAGAGGCAAATCAGCATATTAGAATGATTTCTGAAGGATCATGTGACACTGAAGACCGGTGCAAAAATGCTGAAAATTCAGTTTTGATCACAGGAATAAATTACATTTTGAAATATATTCAAATAGAAAAAATTGTTTTAAATTGCAATAATAATAATAATAATAATAATAATAATAATAATAATAATAATAAATGAATGAACATATTACTGTTTTTACAGTATTTTTGAGCTAATAAATGCATCAAATAATAAATATATTTTATTTAGCTGGTGTTTTGGTGAATTTTGGTGTAGATTATCATGAAATCGATTTTATTATTTCCAAAATTGCATTTTGTTTTTTTCCATTTTAATTTTTCTGGATTCCATTTTTTTCTATTCTAATTCTTAAAACCATGTCTAATTGAAATCATGAAATTTACTCAACTTAACAGCAATTTATTAAAAGTTTAACAAAAATAAACATTTTAAGGCCCTATGAAATACGTTTTACAATGCATCAAATAATTAATATATTTTAATCAGCTGGTGTTTTGGTGAATTTTAGTGTAGATCATCATGAAATCCATTTTATTATTTCCAAAATTCCGTTTTATTTTTTTCCCATTTAAATTTTTCTGGATTCTGTTTTTTTCTGTTCTAATTCTTAAAACCATGTCTAATTGAAATAATGAAATTTATTCAATTTAACAGGAATTTATTAAAAGTTTAACAAAAATAAACATTTTAAGGCCCTATGAAATACGTTTTATAATGCATCAAATAATTAATATATTTTATTATTAATCATATTTTTTTTACAGATTAATTAAAAACCACTGCATGGATTTTTATCATTATAGGGCAGATTTGTGCATACACAGCCAACACACATTAATGTTCAACCACAAAACCAGTCATAAGTGTCAATTTTTCGAAATTGAGCTTCATACATCATCTGAAAGCTGAATAAATAAGCTTTCCATCGATGCATGGTTTGTTAGGATAGAACAATATTTGGCAGAGATACAACTATTTCAGTATATGGAATCTGAGGGTGCAAAAAAAAAAAAAAAAAAAAAAAAAAAATTCAAAATCGCCTTTAAAGTTTTCCATATAAGTTCTTTGCAATGCACATTACTAATCAAAAATAAAGTTTTGATATATTTACAGTAGGAAATTTACAAAATATCTTCATGGAACATGATCTTTACTTAATATCCTAATGATTTTTGGCATAAAAGAAAAATCGATCATTTTGACCCATACAATGTATTTTTGGCTATTGCTAAAAATATACCCCCAGCGACTTAAGACTGGTTTTGTGGTCCAGGGTCACACATATGCTCATTGTTATAGGTTTCATAGTCACACGCAGCGACTAAAATAGTCGCACTGTAGAGCCCTGTCATATATTTTTATTGGTGGCAAAATCCAAACACTCTTGTGGCGACAGAAAATTATGCTTTGGATATAATTACCACCAACCTTTTGATGGCTTTTTCCTGTTTCTTTTAAGCCTTGGTGTCACACAGGACAAAAAAAATTATACTTCTTTCACAATTCACATCCAACCGCATGTTAGAGCTCCAGCTATCGTGGCCCAAATTCAGCCTCGGCCCCGTGTGGCGGAAGTAAAAATTCCTACAGCACACAAAGCGACTAATAACAGTGGACATTTGCTCATTTTTCCTCCATAATTGTGCTCCCTGCCGCCCGCATTTCTTAATGAAGACGGCAACATATAATTTCCTAAACCTTATTATTCAAATACGGCACGACAGTGGCAGCACCACCCTCGAAATGAGGTCCCTACCCGAATCATCTCACTTTCCCCGATTGTGCTTCTCTCCAACCGCGCTACTAATTTTCACTGAACTACATTTGGGAGGCACAAATTGTCTGTGACACTTCCAAATTTATCATCAACGTTAATAGCGCGCAGCATAATCCACTCGGTACAAAAGGAAATCAGAGCAAAGTACCATGATCAAATTATTCAATTGTGAAAAGGGCCATAAATACTAGTTGTAAACAGGAACAAATGTACTATCTGCGATTTAAAGCAGCAGTGCACCACTATGAGCCAGTTGCTCCTGCTAGCAGTCAGTTTGACCCAGCTAAAAGTTCACAGTGACAGGGAACGGGAACGTCTAGTACGGTGCACTACGTAACCACGTGGCTCGCCTGTGTCCCCTAAAACAAACCGCTGCACTCAGACTAAACTTTCAGAAGAAAGAAAGCGCCTGAAGCAAATAATTCCATCACTGGATAAACGGATATCAGAGACATGAATACGATTACATCCCTTCTGAGGTGCGCTGATTGCTTTTGATGAAAGCGATGAAGAGTCTTTAATGACTTGTCTGTAGTTGTACGATTGAGTCTGAAGCCCTCATTCCTGTAATCATTTCCCTCGGTGCTGCCTGATGATTATACAAAAACCCATGCAGAAGCTGACGGATTGGTATTTTGGTAGGACAACATGAAACAACTTTTGAAATGCGTTTAAAGTGGCAAAAATAATATTTTACTACCATCATGTTCTGAAACTACGTGACTTAGTTTCTTCCATAGAATACAAAGAAAGACGTTTCACTGAATGTTCAAGCTGCTCTTTTTCATACATTACAAATTGTGAAATTGTACACCATATTCAAAGTCTTCAGAAGGAGAAGGTTTGAGAACTATTTTCGAAATAACGACTTAAATTTTGGTCTTTTCCACTCACATCAAGCTATCATACAAAAGTTTAAGTAAGACGTTTTTTAAAAGGCTGCATTTATTTGATCAAAAATATGGTTAAAAAACAAAAATGTAAAATATTATTATAATTTAAGATAACTTGTTTTTTATTTGAATATATTTAAAAATGTAATTTATTCCTGTGATTTTAAAGCTGAATTTTTAGCATTATTACTCCAGTCACATGATCCTTTAGAAATCATTCTAATATTCTAATTTGCTGTTAAAAAAAAAAAAAAGGAAAAGAAAAGAAAAATTGACTTGCTGATCTTTGGATCTTTCTATTTATCAAAGAATCTTGGTGGAAAAAAATGTACTCAGCTGTTTTATGATGCTAAAAAAGTAGTTTTGATCACAGGAATAAAATTACATTTTAAAATATATTCAAATAGAAAGCAGTTAATTTAAATTGTAAAAAATATTTCACAATATTACTGCTTTTACTGTATTTTGGAGCAAATAAATGCAGGCTTGGTGAGCAGAAGAGACTTCTTTAAAAAAACATAAAAAAAAAAATCTAACTGTCCACAAAACTTTGGACAGATATAAATGGAAGGCAGTAACTGCCACACATTAATAGGAATAATTAAAATAAAAAAAATAAAAATTATTACATGAAAAAAAGGGGAAAAAAATTATATATTCATTATATATATTCATTATTTAATTATTGCCATTTTTATCATGAATTAATAAAATAAGAGATAATATAAAACCAATAAAATAAACAATTAAAAAAAATTATATATATATATATATATATATATATATACACACACACACATATATATACACACACATATATATGTATATGTATGTGTATATGTATGAGAAGAGTTTAGATGCAAAAGGCTCTAAATCCATCTGACGCATTTCTTTAAAATGAGCATTTCTTTCTTGCTACTTTGTATAGGTATACTGTATATTAGGAATAATAAAATATATATTATTGTATATTATTTATTAATTTTATATATATACACATACATACATATATATATATATATATATATATATATATGTAATTATTGCCACTTATATCATGAATTAATAAAATAAGAGATAAAATAAACAATTAAAATTATACAAAATCATAAAAATAAATAAATAAAAATCTATAAGAACTGGGTACAACATTCAAAGCCTTCAGAAGTCAATATGATCACTATATGCAAGCATGCTATAGGTGGATTTTCAGCAAATTGAAAATCCACCTATATGAATGAAATTTATCATGTGACATCATATGCATGGCTTTTTTGAAATTCGGCTGTGTGCAAAACTATCCACATTTGCATATAAAACAGCCCTTTGGACAATTTACAAACATTTTTGTATGCCAAAGAAGGGCACGTAAATGATGAGAAAATTTTAATTTCTGACTGAACCAACCCTGTAACCCCCCTAAAAGACACAAAAATGAATAACAAAACACATATTTCCAATATTTCCTATTTTGTTTTCATTTCATTTTAATAACAGCCATACACCGAACATGGCAAGTCCTATTAAATTCTGTCAGAATTTTCTCACCTGTTGTTCCAAAGCATGTTTATTTCTTCTGTTAAACATACAATAAAATATTCTGAAAAAAGTTTGATGCCAGTAGCCATTGACCACCACCACTAATGAAGTCAATGGCTACCCTCAACCAACAGCATCTTCTTTTGTGTTCAACATAAAAAAAGAAACACACACAGGTTTGGAACAACATGAGGGAGAGTAAATGATAAATTTTTAATTTTTGCACAAACTCCCCCTTTAAAGCAACACCCTACTGAACACACACAACTTCATAGAACAGACTACATCATAACCAGGATGGGCCGGCAGGTTTAGGTAGCTGTAGTTAACCGTGGATGCTAAACAGGTTCATATTAAAGCATATGTTAATGTCCATGATGACCCCAGAGGCGCAGTATTTAGTGGCTAGTTTCCCAGCTACGGCAGGCCGGTCCACCGAGGCCAAGTGCATCTAGGAAAATCATAAATCATCTGTGCTGTTTTACACCTGAACTCTCTCTAATGCCCTAGATAGAGCCGCTATCCTTGAAGGCAGATTCAATTATTTACCCAGCAAATAAATTATTACATAATGCCCGAGCACGCAACGTCCCACAGTAGCGCGTACTTCCCAGCCATGTCTGACGATTTGTTTCCATCTGAAACATTTAGAGAGAAGAAATTATACTCGATAATGTGCGCGTGATGGAATGCAAATAGAGGACGTAAATGCGAAGAGTGGAATAATATGGCGAGGAGAGGGAGCGTGCTGAAGATCTGAAACACGAAGCTGTCAGGTGCGAGAGGGATTTGAGAGCGGCCCGCTTAACCTCCTCCCTGCTGGGTATCAGCGCTGCCGGGAGGGGCTCCGTGTTACGGCTGGAGATTACAGGCTCCGATAAGCACTACATTCACTGGTCATTAAGCCAATGTACAAGAGCTTTGATTCACCCTAGCGAGGCTATTTTTAAACAAACACTGGCTTCTGATTCTGCAGTGAAGTCATAGGTCTCAAACTGGGGAATGAGCTTGTTGGCGTGTAATTGCTAGCATATTGTGTTGAAATGATATATGAAAACTACACTGACTGGAGTTACGTTCTTGATAAATGTATTTCTTTGGTTACAGTTCATCAGTGCATCAGTTATTGTAAAGAAACATCTTTCTGCTTTTAAAATTGATTTCAGCACAATACAATGTATAACTAAATAAACAAATCAATAAATTCAAGCCATCCAAGCCCAAAATTGATTTTCTGATTCCCATTATCATAATACCCATAATAATTTGAATGCACTTGTTCTAATTTATTGTGTTAATAATAATAATAATAATAATAATAATAAATTATTATTATTATTATTATTATTATTAATGTCATTTTTATTCATTTAATTTACATAGAATAAATGTACAACAACAACAACAATAATAAATTTAGATGTACTAACATTTATTATTATTATTATTATTATTATTATTATTAAACATAAGTTGAGTAAATTATTATTATCATTATTATCATCATCATCATCACTTTTATTTATTTAATTTACATAGAATGTACAATAATAATAATAATAAAAATATTAAATAGGGTTTATAATATATTATTACAAACATACATTGAGTAAATTTACAAACAATAAATTGAGTATATTACTATTATTATTGTCATTTGTATTCATTTAATTGACTTAATAATAATAATAATAATAATAATAATAATAATAATGGTAACAATAATGATAACAACAACAACAACAACAACAACAACAATAATAATAATAATAATAATCCCATTCTAATGTTAGTATTAACAATAATATTTTTAATTTACTGATTAAATTAACTAGTTTCCTTTCATTTAATATACTTATTAGCAACAACAATAATAATATTTTAAGTACAATAAATGCATTCAATTATTATTATTACTATTATTATTATTATTATTATCATCATCAATTTACAAACATATTCAAGTAATATATAAGTTTATATATACACATAAATTTAACAAGTTATTATTTAGTAATATTATTATTATTATTATTATTATTATTATTCATTTATTAGTTATTAATTGAATATACTTATACATTATTATTATTTTTAAATATATACATTTTATTATTATTGTTGTTATTGTTATTATTATTATTACTAATAATTGTATTAATAATAACAATAATAATAAAAATATTAATAATAATAAACCCATTCATTAACAACATTTAAATTGACTGTACTTAATTTAATACAATAATAATAATAATAATAATAATAATAATAATAACAAAAATACATGAAATACATTCAAATAATAATAATAATAATATAATAATAATAATAATAATAATAATAATAATCGTTATATCAACTTACTATTTAAAATACATACACACACACACAAGGAAGGGCAAGATTAATTGTTAAAATTCAACTTAAAGTACGTCAGTTCTCATAATCTTTCATCGAAACTGATGGGCTTAGATCTCTTTGATGCAAGTCAATGAGATTTTTTTTTTTTTTTGGACCATTCATCATCTGCCAGGCAAAGACAGCACTTCAGATTGCCTACAAAAGCTATAGCACATCTTCCAAAAAACCTACACAAATTGAAACATTATTCATGTCCGTAGCACAAACTCTGCGGGATGACTTACACTCCACGTTTTACACTTAATTTATTAAAATGCCTAACACTAAGGATGAGCAATAGCATCGGTTACTATGCAAAACCAACAAACATCACCATATCAAATCCCAAAACACACGGTGAAATCCCACGCTACAGTATTTCCCATTAAACATGACTTCCCCTCAGAAATGTCACATTACGGACATTAAATGCTTTGCCGCTTTTAAATTAAAATGCAAATGCCGTTCAGTGCAGTCGCTAATGTCTACGAACGCAAAATCTGATTTCAGAGTTCATCAGGGATCCGACGCTGTTAAAAGCACTTTACGATCGGCAATCCAACACGACCACGCTGAGTTTTCAAGTGAAATCCAGTTTCAAAACAGATGGAGAGAGCAAAGCTCTGCGAATCTCCGGCGCGGCGCGTTCAGAGCGGCGGGGGTTGAAGGTGACAGCTCGCGCAGGGTATGGATAGCGGACAACAGTCTCTAATGGCTCGCGCGGCCTCTTAAGAGCTCGGAAACTGTGCGGTTCGCTCCAGGCCCTTTGCCCTCTACATTAGCAAGTATATTACTCCATTTGCTTTGGCTCTGAGCTGAATATTCCACATACTAATTCTCATCACAGACTCTGACATTCACTCAGCCATGGATTCCCAGCTGGCTTAAGTCCACAAATTATGAGGCAGTCTAACGTGGTCTCTCGCTGATTTGACCTCTCTGTGCGGCCCAACTGAGGTACTGCATTTGTCTTGTCAGCAGTTAGACTGTGGTTTCCATCTCATCTGTTTGTTTTAGGCCGGTTCGGGCTGCCAGCGCATCCTCATGGGTTCAGTCTATATATGGCCTCAGCGTGCCAGGAGTCTTGCTGCATATTTACACGCTCCTGCAGATCTATATTCACCAACCGTGCCAAGGTTCAAATATGGAATCAACGGTATCATGCTAGACATTTCTAGCTCTAAATTCTAGCTCTTTCTGAAGCTTCATGCACAATCACATTGAAGCGGGCACGCATCACCTCAAACGGTAATTATTTTAAACGCAAAAATGTTGTACTCCAAAAACAAGAACAAAAACAAAAAAATTGTGGCAGAAGCCATTCGCATGTCTAAATTTAGTTTGCTAGTTAGTCAATCAAGTTACACAATATGCATGCAGATTGCTGGTTTAACATTTATTTATTTATGCATGCAATGACATGGTAACATACAAAAAATCTTATGCTGACCAAGGCTGCATTTATTTGATCAGAAATACAGTAAAAACTGAAATATTGTGAAATATTATTACAATGTTTATTAAAAAAAACAAACAAACAAAAAAAAAACCCTGCTTTCCATTTGACTATATGTTAAAATGTAATTTATTTTAAGCATCATCACTCATTTTACTGTTCAGAAATCATTCTAATATGCCGATTTCCTGCTCAAGAAACATTATTATTATAAATAAGAAACTGTTTTTCGATATTTGGTCTATTTAAAGTTCAGTATCAGCATTTTGAAATATAAATATTTTACAACAATGTAAAATGTTTTGTCATCACATTTGAAATTCAATGCAATACTTTAATGCATCCTTGCTAAATAAAATCAATTATTTTTAATAATAAAATAACTTTTTTTCTTACTGATCGCAAAATGGTGTATGTAAAAGTAAACTATACCAGTTGAGAAACACTAAAATAAAATAAAATAAAATAAAATAAAATGTTGAGTGAAAGTATTGGTGCTATTCTCAATAAATAATAAATAAATGTTATTTATGCACACATGAAATAAACTACTGTGTATGTTACCATAGAAAAAGTGTCTTTCGCTCACCAAGGCTGCATTTACTTGATCAGAAATATTGCAAAAACTGTAATATTGTGAAATATTATTACAATTGATAATAATTAAATGTAATTTATTCCTGTGATGAAAAAGCTGAATTTTCAACATCATTCCATCATTCCTTCAGTGTTGCATGATCCTTCAGAAATCATTCTAATATGCTGATTTACTGCTCAAGAAACATTTATTGTAAATGTCAAAAACAGTCCTGTCACTTAATATTTTGTGGAAACTGTTTTTTAATATTCTTTGATCCATATACTTTTTAAAAGTTCAGCATTTATTTAAATAGAAATATTCTATAACAATGTAAAATGTTTTATTGTCAAATGTGAAATTTAATGCATTACTATAATGCATCCTTGCTATTGTAAATAAAATAAAATAAAATAAAATAAAAAATAAAATAAAAATAAATTATTGGTGCCATTTTCAAAAACAGATAAATACATAAATATTATTCGTTTATGCATGCATGCATGCAAGAAAGAAATTACTGTAAATGTTACCATACAAACAAGTATCTTATGCTCACCAAGGCTGCATTTATTTGAGATATTTTTTAATTAATATTTGTGAAATACTACTACAATAGATAACTGCTTTCCATTTGAATACATTTTAAAATGTAATTTATTTCTGTGATGCGATGCCAAATTTTCAGCATCATTACTCCAGTCTTCAGTGTCACATGAGTCTTCAGAAATCATTTTAATATGCTGATTTGCTGCTCAAGAAAAATATTCTTTGAAATTGCTTTTATTTATTTATTTAAAATGGAAAGATTTAGTAACGATGTAAAATGTTTTATTGTCACATTTAAAATTTTATGCATTACTTTACTGCATCATTGCTAAATAAAAACAATCATTTTCTTTCTGACCCCAAAAATGGTATGGTGCGCATAAAAGTAAACTATACCGGTAGAGAAAGACATAAAAAAGGAAATAAATAAAAAAATAAATTAAATAGGTGCATCAATTAAGAAAATGATTTTCCATTTTTTAACATGGTCAAGTGCGCAGGATGAGGTAGCAGACAGCAAACTGAACATATTTACATGTATATTAACACTAAAAATCAACTGTTACCATAGGATTTATGCCTATTGGTTTTCTGGTTGACTAAAAAAAAAGCTGCTCCCTTGACTCTTTTTTGCCATTTATAGAGTGTAAGGCTGTCAGAGAGACTGGTGTGATTCTCATGACACTATTTCAGTAAAATCTGTCAGGCAGTAGAGACATGTTACACACAGTATTAAACCATTTCTGACCTTTCCCTGATAGCGGAAAAACCATTAAAGGTGTTTACATGACCTTGCATGTGGCTGACTTAGTAAGGTTTAATATAACGGATGTAAACCCGCTGATTAGGCAACCTACAAAAACAACTTCCTCCCGCTTTTGGCCACTAAATTCAACAATATTTGCATCTACTCATTTATTTGACTAACACTTTGTCATTTGGTTTAGCAGGCATTAGCAAAATCTCGACAAAACATTCACTGCAGACAGGTAATTTATCAAATCACAAACAACACCTCGAGCCTAACTAATTAATAAAGATTTTGCCTTGGCAGCGCGAGATGAAAATAACGTGACGGATGACAAACATGACAGACGTTCCCCACAATACTGCAGCCGAGAAACTGACGCAGCCTTCGTCTTCTAAATTAGGATCTGCTTTCATTACTTTTACCCAATTCGCAACCATAAATAGACAAAGAACTAAATCAAACACTGCTCTCAAACTCCGCTCCACTGTATGGTTTGCATAAACAAAGCAAATGCCATATCAATAAAACATATTAACGTACATCTTCAAATGTCAAAAATAACACCTCTGCATGCTTATTTTTATATTATAAACACACGTGACACAGAACTGCTGCCCGGATTGTTTTATATAAACATTAACCTACATTTTGCAGGCAGTTTGCCCGAGGTCAGAAGAGATAATGCATCACAATAGACACCCACGCTAAAAGATGTGGGAAATTATGCAACGTAGCACCAGGCAGAGGCGTTGCTCTTTTTATAATACTGTTTTGAATATAAATGGATATAAATCGTCTTTACCTGAAGTACAGAATCGTTCACTAGCTGTACACTACACAGAATAAAGAGCTGCTCTGTTGTCAACAAAGGATAGAAGACATTTGCAAGTTTTGTTTCCTACAATGGATTGTAAATATCCAACTCATCCATCCAGTGCTCTATTTGCTTTACGTCTTGTAAAATGTCCTGTTACTATTTCGCTGCCAACAAATCAAACTGAATCGTGAATCATTTCTGACTTTTATGCAAACATGCTTGAACAATTAGATCACAATAGTGATGCATTCATAAATCTGGCAACACTAGTCTAAACGGAGTTAATTTTGTTAATGAAAACTGACAAAAATATTCACTGGTGACATTATTAAACACTGTGACGATATCAACATGCAATATCACTGACTAAAATGTAGTTTAAAAAAAAAAAATAATTCTCTATATTTATCTAGTCCTCCATGATTTTGTGCTTGGGGTTGGCAGATATCAAGAGCTTAAATCCCCCCATCAGAGGGCACGTGCATTACTTTATCTTTGCAACCTGGCAACCATTCGTACATGCGCTTTTTCTTACACTACGTAAAAACAACACTGGTAATCTTAAAACACCCAAACTGGGGTTTCTCTATCATATATTCTGCTCGAATGAAAGCGTAACACAGCCAGTCGTTTGGTATGGAGATCTGTCTTTAAACCGTCTCTGTGACAAACTGCAGTAAATCCAAAGATGGATCCCGACTATATTGTTTGCGACTGAGGCTGCTGATGAATAAATGCACTTATGCAACCTCTGTGCCACAATGCACAGACTTTTTGTTATTGTTTTAATAGAAACACATGACTACACTTTGAAATTACTGGAATTAATATTAGGAATGTCTGTTTAAGCATAAAATGATTGTATGTTGTCATAAAATAGAGATAAAATTACCATTTGTATGACTACATATGAAAGTCAAACTAATATTATTAATTAATTTTAGGAATGTCTCTGTTTTACCAGTTTTCATAATGTTGAGACTGTCCTTACATTATGATAATATCATGAATTCAAGAACAAAATAAGGTAAAATAAACCATTTGTACAATTATTATAGCGGAAGGTGGAAAATAATATTAGGAATGTCACTGTTTTTGCTTTTGAGAGAAACTTGAGTTTTACCTGTTGTCATAGACTGTGCTAATATTTATGATAATACAATAAACCAGGAAAGTAGATGAGATAAAACATACCATGTATACGATTATAGATGTGAGCAGAATTAATATTAGAGATGTCACTATTTTAGCTTTTGCATGAAGCTTTTGAGGTTTATCTGTTTTTATAGTCCGTGCTAATATTTATGATAACATAACAAACTGGGAAACAAAATTAGGTAAAATAAACCATTTGTATGATTATAGATGAAAGTGAAATTAATGTTAGGGATGTCACTGTTTTATCTTTTGCAAAAAGGTTTTGAGTTTTACCAGTTTTCATAGACTGTGCTAATATTTATGATAATTTAATAAATCAGGAAACTAGAGGAGATAAAATAAACAATTTATATGATTATAGATGAAAGTGGAATTAAAATAAAAAATGAAAATTAGGAATGCCACCGTTTTAGTTTTTTAGAGAAGCTTTTGAATTTTATCATTTTTCATAACGTAGAAACTGTGCTTACATTTATTATAATGTAAATCAGGAAACTAGATGAGGAAAAATTATTGTTTTATGTATGATTATAGATAAAAGTGGAATTAATATTAGGAATTATTATTAGGAATGTCACTGTTTTAGCTTTTGCGAGAAGCTTTTAAGTTTCACCAGTTTTCACAGGCTGTGCTAATATTCGTGATAATATAATAAATCAGGATGATAGATTAAATAAAATAAACAATTTGTATGATTATAGATGAAAAGTGATATTAATATTAGGAACTAATATTATGAATATCTCCATTATAGCTTTTAAATTTTACCACTTTTCATAGAGATTGTTATTATATTCATGTATGAAAATATAATAAATCGGGAAACTAGATGAGGTAAAATAAACCATGTGCATGATTATAAATGAAAGTGGAATTAATGTTAGCAATTATTATTATTATTATTATTATTATTATTATTATTATTAAATGTTTTCATTTTAGCTGTTAAGTTTGACCAGTTTTTATAATGCACAGTGCTTATGTTTATGGTAACATAATAAATTGCGAAACTAGATGAGATAAACCATTTGTATGTTTATAGATGAAAGTGGAATTACTATTTGAAATGTCACAGTTTCAGCTTTTGAGTTTTACCAGTTTTCATAATCCAGAGGCTGTGCTTATATTTCTGATAATATAATAAATCAAGAAACTAGATGGGGAAAAATGAACCTTGTGTATGATTATAGAGGAAAATGGAATTAATATAAGGGATGTCACGGTTTATCTTTTGCGAGAAGCTTTTGAGTTTTACCAGTTTTCATAGACTGTGCTAATATTTATGATAATATAATAAATCAGAAAAATAGATGAGATAAACAATTTATATGATTATAGATGAAAGTGGAATTAATGTAAGGAATTAATGTTAGGAATTTCTCTGTTTTAGCTTTAAAAATATATTTTTGAATTTTACCATTTTTCCTAATGTAGAGACTGTGCTTATATTTATGATAATATAATAAATCAGGAAACTAAATGAGGAAAAAATGAACCTTGTGTACGATTATAGATAAAAATGGAATTAATAGGGATGCCACTGTTTTATCTTTTGCAAGAAGCTTTTGGGTTTTACCAGTTTTCATAGACTGTGTTAATATTTATGATAATATAATAAATCAGGAAAATAGATTAGATAAACAATTTATGATTATAGATGAAAGTGGAATTAATAATGGAAATTAATATTAGAACTGTCACCGTTTTAGCTTTTGATAGAAGCTTTTGTATTTTACCATTTTTCATAATGTAGAGACTGTGCTTATATTTATGATAATATAATAAATCAGGAAACTAGATGAGGTCAAATAAACCATGCGCATGATTCTAGGTGAAATTGCAATAATGCTCATGTAGTTTCTCATGATCAGTAATTGTGACTATGTTTTTGAGCAAAGTAAGTGATGATCAATTTTAATCACTATGCAGCAAGAGTTATAATTGACTAAAACTAGACTAAAAGTCAACTAAAACTTGCCAAAACAAGACAGGTATACTAAATATGTCAAAAACTAAAAAGGACATTTGACCGAGGACTAAGAGTAAAAACTGCTTACAAAACCAGAGCTGATAGAAAATGACTTGCCTTCTGAAATATTATCTGAGAAAATGATTCTCAGGTTGGCATATGACAATCTTCACGGACACACAAAGATTGATCAGTAATATTTTACCAGGGCACAGAGGTAAAAAGGGTCTAGCGATGCCTCTGGCGCCAAGTGATCTGATCTTGGCTCTCGAGAAATCAAGCATTCATGCACTCAATCTGAAATTAAATCCAATGAGTTTTATAACCGTGACCTCACCTGTACCAGCCTTCCCGCACCGATCCTCTCCACTCATAACAACATACCCAGAAGGTATCTATATCCTGAAAATAATAAAACCGCCTCACTTTTGAAAAGAAATCTCAGTCTTAAGCAAGCTGCAGAAATCCATCCCTGCTCCAATATTCCACTATTCTGAAAACATATTAACGCTGCCAAGGCAAAACCTCTTGTTCTTTGTTCTTCCTTTTGTACTTGCTTTCAAAACATATTGATTTTGTGCTGAGAAGGATGGACCAATATGACCGTCACCACAACACTCCCTGAGCACAGTGCAAACATGGACCAAAATTTAACTAAACACAGTATAACCTTAATAGTATTCACTTAGTCTACAGTCAGCCATATTTCTGCACTCGCTCGTACTACTGAAAGTGTCAAAACACTGACGGGATGTGTGCGTGTACGACTGCTCAGAGCGTCCAAACAGTAAGCCTTTAATCCGGCGCATGTTCCAAGCTGCTACCTGATACATTTGCCAATGTTATCAATGTCTGCGTCTGCGAACATGACAGCACTGCTACTCCATTGAGACCCACTGCTGGTGCGAAAGAATCCGCACTTCTGCGTCTGTATGAGAACACATGCATGGCACGACGCGGATTATCCCGACGGCACGGGGGGTTTGGGGGAGCGAGTCGAGTGTTATGCGTGTAGTGACGTGTGAAATATGTTTATATTGAGAGACAGCTGACCTCTGAGATAACACTGAACTCACTTACACACGCACCGTTGTATCATTTGCACATGTAATCGATTTTGCTATCTGTAATACTCCCGTAACATTGCCTGGTAGGGATAAATTCAGATTGCATTTGTGTACTTACTGCAAAAAAAATAATTCAGAACACTGTGTTTCTCAATGCATAATAGCCTACGGGTTCAACAAAAGCTTCCCACTGTAACTGACTCCCTTATGATATTGTGCCAATCAATAAAGACATGCATGAGAAAAAACTCAAAACAGGGCTCCTGGAGATCTGCTTTCCAGAGTCTAGTTTGAAGTCTTATACAAGGGTTTTCAAGGATCTGCAACAACAAAAAAAAAGGTACTGTAGGGGGTTCTTGGACTGGGATGCAAAATAAAATAATGTTTATTTCAGTGTTTATATATATACACATACTATATTATACAGTCAATTGTTATTTGGTTTTAAATTTAATATTTTATTTACACTTATATTTAAATATAAATTGAAATGCAAAACATGATATGGACTGAAATGGAAATACAGTAGTCAACATTTGAAGTGGATCAAAAAAAGTTCATCAAACTTGTCCTAAGACAAGAATGGGTATTGTTTTGGTTTTGGGACACCTTTTATGAAAGGTTTTGATCCACTTCAAATGTTGACTACTGTATATATCAGTAAATATTTTATTCTGTATGCATATACATTACATTTAAATATAAATATAATAACTGATATGCAAAACAATTTTTGTTTTCCATTTCAGTCCATATCTTATCAGTCAGTTTGAGCTCATATCAGAACAGTCCATTCATATTCAAAGTATATTTAAAATTTTATTTACACCTATGAATCTAAATGCAAAACAGCAGCAACAACAACGAAAAAAATAGTATACATTTATTTAAATTTAAATGTAATAACTGACAGGGTAAATATTTTTTCAGTCCATATCTTATTAGTCAATTTTTATTTATTTTTTTAAATATATACATATTACATAATATTTAAATTTAAGAAATTACAAATATATTATATATCTAAAAAATAATATTAATTTTGAAATATCACAAAATAGTTTTTATATAATAAATCTATCATAAAATAATGATATACAACTTTGGTTGCTTTAGTTAAGCTTATAGAGCACCATTAAAACACCATTAAACAACTCTATAGTAAAAAGATGAAGCCAGAACACTGTAAGTGATCTGTTTTCACAGTTAACTACATGCACATGAACACTGGTTTAGGAAAACCCAAAAATGTTTGTTAAAGTAATTAAGTAATCAAAAAAATATTCTGTCATTGGCTTTAAAGCTTTTATACAAAAAAACATCGACAACGCCTGCTGTAAACAAACATCTGACTCAGGTGGTCAATGGTTGCGTCTCCAAACCTAGCGAGTTGTCTACCTAGACAGCATTTTTGGCCGTTCAAGCTTTAAGTTTCTCATATATTGATAATAAAATGCAGTCTAGATAGGTTAGGAGAAGCAACCTTGGACTTTTGGTTCACTTATGGGTTGCAACTAAACTCAGGTAGATCTCCAGCGCGTCAGGCCAAACGGCAAATCACAAACATTTGGAGTATCCAGGACAAAAGCATCATCCATGTGGTCCAAGTGACCCAATCCAGCGTTCGCTATTAAATCCCACCAGGAAGTTTTCCCACATCCAGCAGAAGAGGATGGCGTACACAAACACCTTCACCGAACGCGCATGGCATGTGCCAATCTGCCACCAGAACGCGCATGTGACATAATAGCGCTCCATGCAATAATAATGTACAGTTGCCATCCTCGACATCATCATCATCACCACCACCATCTCCAGCCTCACCTCCAGATCGAGTTGCCCAGTGATGCCAGGCGTCTTGTCCTTGTTTCTCAGATGTGCACGCTGTTCCTCACACGCTGACGGGTGTTTCATCGCATGGCGTTGTAAAGTGTGTTGCGGCCGTAGTCATCAGTAGCAGGTGTCTTTCTCCCTCTTTGCGCGCTGTAATGAGTTGGTCCGGGGAGTTGACAGATGCTGTCCGCACAGAGAGACGCGAGTGAATGCTGCTCCGGTCTCTCCCAGCTGATACTTTACTCCACATAAGCGCCTCCCACTTACAGCGCCATGAGCGCCGACTGCGCGTTTGTGTGAGAATCGGCGGCACCTACTGGCGAAATATGGAAGTGCAGCAAATTAACTTATCTGACACAGAAGGCCTATTATACTTTACATAGGTTAAAATTGTTAAAATGCTTTTGTTATTAATGAAAAAATAAATCTCATCTCTGTACAATATGCAGGTGAAGTATAGAAATGACTCTTATTTAAAGTGGGTTTTATAAAATAGATTAAATCAACTGTTTAACTTACCTCAAAATAAAAATATAATCAATATAGAATAATAAAAATACCTACATACACTACCATTCTAATTTTTATTTCATTCTATTTTATTTTATTTTATTTTATTTTAGTTTTGTTTTTCGTTGCTGACTGAAAGAAATAAATACTTCTATTCAACAAGGATGCACTAAATTGATCAAAAGTAACAATAAAGAAATGTATAATGTTACAAAATATTTATATTTTAAATAAATGCTGCTTTATGAAATAAACTGCAATTAAAAATTGTTTAACTTACATTTTTCATTTTAAAATAATATTATAATCAATATAGAATATGAGAATAAGCATCAAAATACCTACATACACTACCATTCTAAGGTTTTTATTTTGTTTTATTTTATTTTGTTGCTGACTGAAAGAAATAAATACTTCTGTTCAACAAGGATGCTTTAAATTGATCAAAAGTAACAATAAAGAAATGTATGTTACAAAATATTTATATTTTAAATAAATGCTGTTTTATGAAATTGACTAAATCAACTGTTTAACTTACATTTTTAATTTAAAAATAAAAATATAATTAATATAGAATATGAGAATAAGCATCCAAATACGTACATACGCTACCATTCTAAGACTTTTATTTTATTTTATTCTATTCTATACAAACAAATACTTATATTCAGCAAGGATGCTTTAAATTGATCAAAAGTAACAATAAAGAAATTCATGTTACAAAATATTTATATTTTAAATAAATGCTGTTTTATGAAATTGACTAAATCAACTGTTTAACTTACATTTTTAATTTTAAAATAAAAATATAATTAATATAGAATATGAGAATAAGCATCAAAATACCTACATACACTACTATTCTAAGATATTTATTTTATTTTATTTTGTTGCTGACTGAAATAAATAAATAGTTATATTCAGCAAGGATATTAAATTGATCAAAAGACATTTATAATGTTACAAAATATTTATATTTTAAATAAATGCTCTTCTTTAAACTTTATATTTAAAGAATCAAAAAGTACCAGTTTCCACAAAAATATTAAGCAGCACAATTGTTTTTTCAACATTAATAATAAAATATTAATGTTTCTTTAGCACTAAATCAGCATAATGAAATTATTTCTGAAGGATCATGTGAAAAGTCAGCTTTGCAATCACTGAAATAATTTACATTTTATTATATATTATAACAGAAATCAGTTATTTTAAATCAAATGAATCACGAAACGTCCTATCTAAACAAAAATGATTCGTGATCCGCGCTTTGAAGTTCCGATCTGAATCAAAAGATTCACGAACCATCGTTTCAGATCGGGACCTCGGAGCTCGGATCGAGAAGCATTTGATTTGATTGGAGCTTTGAAGCGGGTTCGCAAATTGAATGATCCATGGCTAAATCAACCTGAATAATGATTCGCGAACCACAGTTTCAGGTCGAGTCTTCAGGGCGGGTTTGCGAATCATTTCGCGAATTAAATGATTCATGGCTAAATCAACCGAAGATCCGATCTGAAATTAAATGATTCGCGATCCACGCTCCGTAGTCCCATCTGAATCAAATTATTCGCGATCCGCACTCCAAAGTTCCGATCTGAATCAAGATATTCGCGTACCAGCATTTAAGATCAGGACTATATATTAACTATAATTCAATCTGCAGAATCATCGAATCGCGTTCATTCGTTCAATGCGCGAAATGATTCGTAAACCCGCAACGAAGCTCCGATCTGAATCAAATGACTCGTGACACGCGAAGTTCCGATCTAAATCAAACGATTCGCGATAGGCGCTTTTAAGTCCCGACCTGAATCAAATGATTCGCGAACCGATTGGAGAACTTCGAAACAGTGAATCATCAGTGTGGCTCATTTACAGTGAATCATTTGGCACATTTTTAAACCTTATATGTTCTTACTCCGCCCATGTATTAAATGTGCATCAAGTATCAATATTAAGTGTGCAGTTTTCTAGCATATGAACTTTAACTTTTCATACAATATCAACAGTATATGACCTATTTCAGATGCAGCCGAAATTACAACAATAATGGTTACATACAAAAATATTTAATGTATAGTAATATAATAATACTATATCACATAAATACAGCCTTGGTGAGCATAAGAGACTTAATAAAACATCACAGACCCCAAACTTTTGAACAGTAGTTTGCATGGATTAGATAAAAGTTTAATATACACTACCGTTCAAAAGTTTGGGGTCAGTAAGACTTGTAATAGTCTTTAAAGAAGTCTCTTATGCTCATCAAGGCTGCATTTGTTTGATTAAAAATATAGAAAAAAAAACAATAATATTGCAAAATGTTTTTACAATATAAAATAATGTTTTTTATTTTAACATACTTTAAAATAGAATTTATTCCTGTGATGAAAAGCTGAATTTTTATCAGCTGTTACTCCAGTCTTAAGTGTCACATGATCCTTCAGAAATCATTCTAATATGCGGATTTATTATTAGAATGATCAATGTTGGATAATATCAACAGTTGTGCTGCCAAATATTTGTTGGAACCTGTGATTTTTTTTTTTTCAGGATTCTTTCATGAATAACAAGTTTAAAAAGTACAGTGTTTATTCAAAATATAAATATTTTATAACAATGTAAATTATTTATTATTAACTTTTAATAAACTTTTAATTATTAACTTAATACATCCTTGGTGAATAATAGTATTAATTTCTTAAAAAAAAAAAAAAAGAAAAAAAAAAAAAAAAAAGAAACAATAAAAATGTACTGACCCCAAACTTTTGAACGGTAGTGTATATGAAATATTAAAGGGGTCATCGGATGCTAAGTTCACTTTTACATGTTAATGTGTGTTGGCAGTGTATGTACAAATCTACCCTATAATGATAAAAATCCATGCAGTGGTTTTTAATTAATCTGTAAAAATAATATTCCCTTTTTTAAAATTGAGCCATTCTCAGATGCCGTCACACCGACAGAGGCCGCTCCCACGATAGTTGATTGACATGAGCGTCTTACCTCAGATCAGCTGTAACAGTCCAACCTCCATTGTTTTGATACCGGAGCAGGGATGTATGTTAGGCAAGAATTGAGCGATTGAGGTGTTGTGCTGCTGGATGTAATAATGAACGTAGCGGTCATCATTTACTCCCGACATCTGAGCTGCTGAAGATGCAGTGGTGTGAACATTTGTTTGTGAAGGGAATGTGTCTCCCGATCTACATATATCATCTATGTTTGCGCAAATCATTCGTGATCCAGCTTCACTTACAGCAGAAGTGAGTATAAGGGTTTTTTATGAATCTTTGTGATCGCCTTTCCTAATAATGTGTTAGTTAAAAAGTTTAGTGGTTAAACGCGCTAAATGTGGCTAAAGTAAACAGGCTTGTCACTTCACAGAGGGAAGAGAGGGGCGGGGCAAGCAGAGCTCATTTGCATTTAAAGCAGCCTCGACCAGAATAGGATGATTTTTGCAGAGCTGACTTTGACAAGGTAAAAAGGGTGTTGTTTTACACAACCACTGATATTTTTTAACCAAAGTACAGTATATTATAGACTTTTTATTAAGACCCTAAAGAATCATATCAACTTGTGGAAAACGGGCATCCGATGACCCCTTTAAAAACAAAACTTAAATTATATCACACTGACAATCTGAGATTCGCAGCTTTGCCAAATCCAACCATTCTCCTGTGATCCCCTTTATTCCTATGAATGTTTTAATGTGGTCAAACCCCACTCTAAATGACGCAAATGTGTTTTCAAATTTGACAGTTTACAATTATGAATGTACAAGTGACAAAAAAGACAAATGTTGTTTTTAAAACACTATTAAGGAAGAATAACACTCCCAGTTCACTTGAGTGATGTGCAATTAAAGAGAGTGCACTTGTCACACATTTGCCAGGTACTGACGCTGGCACAGCAATGGCCAGTGTGGCACAGTAATTAATTATGAATTATATACACACGACACATGTTTTAATTCATCAGGCTGTGATAAACATCTTTCCAATGACACCTAGATGTACACAGTAAATTCTGTACCGTGAGGTGGCTTTTGGTTCAAATCCCACAAGCTGTAATCAATAACACTGGAAGGTTAAAAGGTCTGAACTAAAAGAAAATGACTCATTTTCACTGTTAATTTCAGTAGCATGTTCCTGGTTGAAATGAAACCATTAGTTGCTTGAGGAGATTTAAACCCCCCACATCCTCCATTTGTGTTGTCCAAACCCAAGGGAACGAATCCACACCGATATCTGCTGATTTTTCTCTGAAGTGGCAATTGGATCCTACATTTATAATACATCACAAATGTTTAAAAATTGAAGGTTCGCTCTTATTAATAATAAACGACAACTAGCGGGTCAAAGGTCATGGGTTCTCTTGTCACGTACGCACAGGCATTGTCTTAACAGCACGACTGCAATTTATGGATATGTATGCAGCTCTGTTTGAGAAGGAATAGCTCCAGGCCACAGCGCAACACTGCACTTCGTTGGGATCCACTGGACCTGAACGTGTTTTTCCGACCGACCGCTGCTTGAGTTTGAAGGCCTCAGTATGTAACGCGTCACTGCCGCTGGTCACGCGTGTTGCTTCATTTCCTTGTTTTTCCAACAACATGCAATTAGGACTCTGGTTCTGTGCTTTGTTAGCTCTGATTTAGTCAATACACTTGAAAAAGCACGGCACAAAATGACATATGTTCATATATTTAAATTAAATGTCAAATAAATGAGAAATATCTGAAACTAAACTTACATTATACAGATGATTTGCAATTCACAGCCTGCTACGACAAACAGTTTTCTTGTCTTCAGTTGTTTCTGTTGTTTTAATGTGCTCATATTTAGTTTTAAAGAGTGCAAAATGTTTTCAGCATTGACTCTTCACATTTATTAACATAAAAGTATCCAAAAAAGACAAATGTTGTATTTTAAGGCACTATTAAAGAAGAATGATATATTGATGTTTCACTGGCAGTTTTATTTATATAGCACATTTCATACACAATGGTAATTTAAAGTGCTTTACATAACAAAGAAATTAAAATAATTTTTAAATGATTTTAAAATTGATTTAAAATTAATTAAAAATTTTACTTAGATTTTTTATTGTAAAATAAAAATATAAGGCATAAAAATATTAAATAAGCATGAATAAAATATATATATATATAAACTATAATTCAAAAGTTTGAGGACCCTTAAGATTTTTTATTATTATTAGAAAAAGAAAAAAAACCTTTTATTCACCAAGGATGCATTAAATTGATTAAAGGTGCCGTTAAATAAATGTATAATGTAATCCTAAAAAAATGCAGGATTCCAGTGGTTTTCAACATTGAAAATAATTAGCAAATCAGCATATTAGAATGATTTCTGAAGGATCATGTGACACCGAAGACTGGAGTAATGATGCTAAAAATTCAGCTTTTCATCACAGGAATAAATTACATTTTAAAATACATTCAAATAGAAAACAGTTATTTTAAATGTTAATAATATTTCACAATATTATGTTTTTTTTAGTCAAATAAAATTTAAAAATGATTTTAAAATTGATTTAAAATGAATTAAAACAGTTAAGAATAAAAGATGATGATACACATTACATTAATATTATATAAATTTGATATCAAATTTTGAAAACCAAACTGTTTTACTTAGATTTTTTATTGTAAAATAAAAATATAAGGCATAAAAATATGAAATAAGCATGCAAATAAATATACAGACTATCATTCAAAAGTCTTAGGACCCTTAAGATTTATTATTATTACTATTAGAAATAAAAATACTTTTATTCACCAAGGATGCATTAAATTGATTAAAGGTGACATTAAATAAATGTATAATGTAATCCTGAAAAAAATTTAAGTTTCCAGTGGCTTTCAGCATTGGAAATAATTTGCAAATCAGCATATTAAAATGGTTGCTGAAGGATCATGTGACACTGAAAACTGGAGTAATGATGCTAAAAATTCAGCTTTTCATCACAGGAATAAATTACATTTTAAAATACATTCAAACAGAAAACAGTTTAAATTCTAATAATATTTATTGTTTTTTTCTGCATTTTTAGTCAAACAAATGCAGACTTTATGAGCACTAAAGACTTCTTTCAAAATCAGTGCTTATTCATCAATATGAAAAAAGCCCACTTTTTATGATCTAATCAAGTCTCATCTCACATTTTTCCTTGTTACATATTCTATTCACTCAAAAAATACTAAATCTGTCACATTAAAATGGATTTCAAATGCCGTTTCATGTCGACTTTAAAGCACTTCCTCATAAAGCTCCTCAAATAGCTCTTCTTCAAATAGACAGACCGTTCTTGCATTCAAAGGACTTCCTGCAAATGCTCTATAAGGTCCATTGCTTGCCGCACATACAGTTCAATTTTCATTAGACGCACGGAAAAAGAAAGACACCGAGATCCAAATAGCATCTAAATTGCTGACCGCCCCTGTTAGTCTATGGTCCATTATGGAGGCTGGACAGAGCAGTCTGGATAATTGGTCACTAGAGGAAAAGCCTCACCTGTATGGTGGGATTGTCCAGCTCTAGTTCACTAACAACTCCATCCATCTGCAAGCGGCTAGTTTAATGTACCGCTGGGGTCTGACCTCTGCTTCCCGTCCCTCACCCCACGCCGTATCTGTAAACAGGATCAGATTCATGTTAATGGAAAAGGTTATTATTTACTCAGCCTCATGTCACTCCAAAACCATATGTTGTCATTTTTTCAAGTTGTATGGATCTTTTTAATGAATATTTTTAGATCTTGACAGACATGGATGAAGATTGTTCAAATATGCTTATTTTGGAAAATAAAAAGCATGCAGGTTTTGGATTGACATGACAGGCAGAAAATAATAAATTACTACTAATACTTTTTTTCAAAAGTGAATTAAAATGGATCAAAAGTGACAGTAAAGCTACATTTTTCCGAATTTTATTTTATACACTTCCTGAAAAAAGTGTGATTTTAATTTTATATATGTAATTTATGTATATCATTATTATTGTTATTATTATTATTATTATTATTATTATTTTCTATTATCTAAATTTACAGTTTTCTCCATTGATAGACATTTATAATTTTCCAAAATATTTTTATTTCTATTTCATACACAATAAAATTATAAAATGAATAAAATATACATATTATAATATATAGATAATATATAGATATAAATTGATAATATATAGATTTTTATTTTCAGATACAAGTGCCAGCAAAGCAAAATATTCTTATTATTTCATACACTTTCTTAAAATATTGTGATTTCAATTTCAATTATATATGTAATTTTATTATTGTACTGTGCTGTTATATTATTATTTTCTATTATCTAAATTTACAGCCTTTTCTAGTGACAGTAAGGACAAAATTTCCAAAATATTTCTATTTTAGGTATATTTATATTTTCAGACACAAAAGTGACAGTAAATATATATATAAATATATATATATATTATATATATAACTTCTATCTAGTAAATACAAAAATTCCAAAATATTTCTATTTCACATATATCTTATTTTCAAATACAAAAGTGACAGTAAAGACATTTATAATTTTACAAATTATTTTTATTTTTATTTAAAATGTTAAAATGTTAAAATTATTAAAATATAAAATTATTATAAAACAGAAATTATATAGAATTATATAATTTTATATCTAATATATAATTTACTTTTTTGTTCCCGTGCTGTTATATTATTATTATTTATCTATTATCTAACTTTCTATTATCTATAGTCTTTCCTCGTGACAGTAAATTCAGCTAGAATTTTACAAAATATTTCTATTTCATATATTTTCAGACAAATGTGAAAAAAATAATGATTTATGCTGGAATAAAAACACTGCAAGTCTTGCAGAATGACATCACTTCCCGCTGTAGGTAGAAACATCCGATATTGATCTGATTCATTTGTATGAAAAGTTTTCCGTTGTTTGAAAAGACTCTTTTTGAAAGAAACTTTTCTATTAACGCACATATTTCTACATCAGTATATTGATGCTCCATGTCGATGCAGCATAACAAACTTGAAAAGAACTATCTTTTGCATCAAAGCATATCTGTGCATCAGTATTTTCATCTCTGCTATGCAGGCTGACCATAAAAGCTTGCAAAGAGTCTCGGTAAAAAGATCAGACACTATTTTCACACTGGACTACGTTACAGAATCTCGAACATGAAGGTTCCCAGAGGCACAGAGCTATTTGCGTTGCCTTCACGGTGTAGTTATATACTTAAATGCTATTTTGATTTCAAAAACAGTGCGTGGGAAAACACATTATGCCCATTAATGTTCAGAAAGTGTGTAAAAACATCCATTAGAACAGCACAAGACAAGAGGCTGCACAAGGACGCCCTAAACCTCAATTTGAGATATTCTCGGTTTCAAAAAGAGCACTTCATATATTAAGGGACCACCACGACGATGAAGAGTGGTCCTTAAACATTCCAGCAAAACCCTTGTGCGCAGAGACATTAATTGGAGGCCTTAAGAACGGAATAGACAACCCTTAATCCACTCCACACAACCGCCCTCCTGCAGCCCGCATCTAATGCGTGATCAATACGGCAAGTGACTACTGTTAGCTGCAATTAGGAAACAATGCTCCCCGTTTGCTATTTTCAGCATTTCCCATCCAGAGGATGTGCAACAGGGAGGATAATTGCGTATTGACAAAAAAGATACACACATGCACATACACACACTGTCATCATGTGGCTTCGGTACGGCTGTTCGCTGACCATTTAACTGGCCCGTGTGAAAGCAAAACCACCGGCACAGCTGACAAACAGTGTGATGAAGATGAATGAAGAAACTAGCAATTACCTGTTCTGTTAGTGCTGAAACTCAACACATTTCTCAGGGGCTGCTCTTTGTCTAAGATGTTTTTAAAAAAGAAGCAATATTGACAAAAAAGCTGAAAATGAATGTGCAAAGCAGCTCTGATCATTTGCTCCTGGATGAATTTATTAAAAATACTTACATCCTGGGAACTGTGAGTTTTGATTGCAGAAATTATCTATAGAGGCATTATAATGTAAAAAAAACACTATATATAGTACATCTATTGTATAATGCATGCAAATTCTTTGAAAATAAAAAAACATTATAGCTACCAGTTGTTTGCATTTAATATAAAATATCTCATTTTATTTAGTTTATTAATGTAACAATTTATGATGTGCTAATATCAAAGAGCAAAGTGCAAGAAAAGAAATTGCTTTTCTGAATAGAAAAATAACTTTGTATTGCTTTTCAGCAATGGAGAAGAGATGGATGGCAAAGCATACAAATGCTAAAAGATATTGAAAATGTTTCATTTTTATTTTTATTTCAATTCCAGTTGCCCTGCTGGAAATCAGTTTATATTTCAGCTTCTACAAGACTTTTCTTTTTCATTATAAATCATGTTTGTTTGTTTGTTTTGAAGACAGTGCTGGGTAAAACCAGGTGACCATTGGTTTATTAAAGTAAAACATAACTGTGGCAGAATCAGCCGTTACCATGGTAAAAGGTGTTTTATGTCTTTAAATACATTTAGATCACTGAACAGCTCTTAGTTAGTAGGTGAGAGCGCCATCTATTGGTCAGTACTAAATAATACTGTGTTAAAAATGACAAACACATCCTAAAATTATATATATATAGTCTTTAATGCTCTCCAAAGCTGCATTTATTTGATCAAAAATTACAGTAAAAACAGTAATATTGTGAAATATTATTACAGTTTAAAATATGTGTTTTGTAGTTTAGTATTTTTTAAAATATAATTTATTCCTGTGGTGCAAAGCTGAATTTTTAGCATCATTACTCCAGTCTTCAGTGTCACATGATCCTTTAGAAATGATTATAATATGCTGCTTTGATACATAATATGAAACATTATTATTTATCTGTTGAAAAAAATGACTTAAAAGACTTTTTAAAATATTTATTTTTCCTGTAAGAGCAGGCATGGGCATTTGTAAATGTTATGGGTCTTGCTTTCACCGTCCAGCTATTTTTAGCTGTACAAAACAGCTCGTTTTGCTGCTTGATGTTGCAAATTGGTGTGTCTTACCATCTTATTGTAATGTATTATTCTAATTCTGAACACACTGGTTTGTAGTGCAAAGAGTTTTACCATTGACTGTACATTGTTATTAATGGTTCAAGCGCGTATTGTAATTGTTATAATGGTCACGGATGACTGATTTCCACATAAAACTGATTGTGCAGACCAAACTGTAAGTCGTAGAGACTTGAAACTTGGAGTGATGGTAGTACTCACACCACTGACAACATCATGAAGGCTCACCCCAATTGGGCTGACGGGGGCGCTACAGTGCTCAAAAGTACGAAATCGCTCATAACTCCTAAACCATGAGTTGCAGACTCAAGTATTTTATGTCGTTCTTGGCTCATGACGGACAAAACGCTTCAATTGAGCCTGGCAAAATTTGAGCCTGGCAAAAACCTGCTTTTGCAAACTAGTCATAGGTTTTTCGCCCGATTGGAACCAAACCAGTTCAGAAAGATTCTCTGGAGAGTGAATATCAATAATTATCAAAAAAGGTCAAACGTATGACTCACCGTCGCATGGGGACACCAAAACGTTCAAAAGGGCGAGGCCACTTTTAGTAAAATGCCTATAACTCCTGAACCGAATAAGATATCTTTGGCAAACTCAAAACACTCAATTTGAGGTCACAGGACTAAAATCGCAGAGCTTACACGGTCTTGATCCAAAGTGCCACAAGCGTCTATAGGACATTTGCGCATCTCAAAAAACTTGGGGTTCAGACCACAGCTGGTGCTATAACAGTCATAAACATTAAAAAACATCATATTTCTATGGCAAATTACCTGTATTTGCCAAAAATGAGCTATTCTTCAATCACTGATTTGGCACTATAAGAGGGGAACAAAAATAAAAATGGCTATACCTACGCAACCATTTGTCATATCAACATCAAAATCGCTGTGCACGGACTTGGTCCAAAGTGCCACAAGCGTCTATAAGGACATTTCTGTATGTTGAAAAAACATGGCCGTCATTGGCCAATAAATTTTGAGCACCTGTTAGACAAGGTTAACGGAAGCCGATTGGAACGAAACTCGGTGGACTTGTTTGACTCACAGCTCCAAAGGTCTGAGAGAAATTTGAAAGAAATCGGCCACTGGGCGGCAATATTGCATTTTTTCAAGGGCATAAACAATGCACGATTTTTCACACATACACGTGATATTCATATCATGTGAAAGAACTCCTCATTCTGGACAATTTTGCCTCTAAAACCACTGCTGCCAATTAAATTGTTTGTTAAATCATGGAGAAAATGTAAAAACAAAAAAACAAAAAAAACAAAAAAAAAAAACTTTTGCGAACTAGTTTTTTTTTGCTCAATCTGGAAAAAAAACACCGCAGTACAATTCTCTGGACCAATAATGATCCAAAAAAGTTGAAATTTACCCTTTCGGAAGCTATAACGGGGTTGTTTAGAAAAGAGGCCTGTCCAAATTTACCCAAAATCCTTTAAAGCCTGAAGGAAAACTCAAAACTTAACAAAACCTGCTCAGCACATGCGACAGGTGATACTAAGTAAGCGTGCAAAGTTTTAAAGGGGTCGTCAAATGCCCATTTTCCACAAGTTTATATACTTTGGTTAAAAATTCTCAATGGTTGTGTAAAACAACACCCTTTTTACCCTGTCAAAATCAGCTCTGCAAAAATCATCTCATTCTGGTCGAGGCTGCTATAAATGCAAATGAGCTCTGCTCACCCCACCCCTCTCTTCTCTCTGTGGAGTGACGAGCCTGTTTACTTTAGTCGCATTTAGCCGCTAAACTTGCTAACTAGCACATTATTAGTAAAGACGATCACAAAGATTCATAAAAAAAACCCTTATACTCACTTCTGCTGTAAGTGAAGCTGGATCACAAATGATTTGCGTGAACACAGACGGATATATGTAGATCGGGAGGCGCATTCCCTTCACAAACAAACATAATCTACTGCATCTTCAGCGGCTCACATGTCGGGAGTAAATGACGACCACTATGTTCATTATTACATCCAGCAACACAACACCTCAATCGCTCAATCGCAGATATTCTTGTCTAACTTACATCCCTGCTCTGGCATCGAAACAAGGAAAGTTACTGGACTGTTACAGCTGATCTGAGGTAAGACGCTGATGTCAATCAACTATCGTGGGAGCGGCCTCTGTGGGTGTGACACCACACCGACAGGCATCTGAGAACGGCTCGATTTGAAGGAGGGGATATTATTTTTACAGATTAATTAAAAACCACTGCATGGATTTTTATTATAAGGTAGATTTGTACACTGCCAACACACATTAATGTTCAAACAACATAAAAAAGTGAAGTTTGCATCCGATGACCCCTTTAAAGTGCTTGAACCCCAGTAATCGCTGTTTGCAGCTATATTTCTTTTAGGTATTATCCTATATACACCAGAAGTCTCGCCCATAGGCTTACTTTTGCGTTAGAATAAGGTGGATATATCTGACTTTTTGCAAGTAAAAGAAATAAAGCACTTGTTAGTTACAGTGATTTTAATGATTTACTGTAAACAGCACATGCACGCATGACTCCCCTCGGAAGAAACCTTTGAGATCTGTGCTCTGGATTAACCAGCAACTCAATAACCGATCGAGTGAGTTAATGATCGAGCTGAATCACTAATGAATGGCATCCAGTGGCTCAGCAGATCATGTGAGGTTTATGAGGAGAGCAAACTAGCTCTGGGTGTCAACATACTTGTATTGAGTAGCCACGACCTCAAGGGAGCAACAGTAACAGTCTGTCCACTGTGTTTGGATTGGGTCGAGTTAGTACACAAATTCCTGCCTCTGCCGGGATGGGAAATAGGCCTACACAGTATGGCCCTGCAATTAGCAATGCTGGCGCAAGTTATTGCCTACTTCACTCTGATTGGTCATTGCGGTTACAGTAGCTGCATTGTCAAAACGCTTCGGCTCCTTTTCCGAAGAGGAACTCGTCTGTTTATTGACATGCGGGATAATGAAAAGCCCGTAAGCCAGATGTAAGCTGCAGCATACTGGCATATCCACGCAGGCTTTGTTTAGGATATAAAAACACGCAGAGGGGGGAAAGCGCACTAAATGAAATGTTAGCTCTGGCCTGCTTCCTAGAGTTGGTTTGAACAGCTTCTGTCTTGGAATGAGGCAGGAAAAGAGAAATAAACACGGAGGAGCTCCAACTGCACTGCAAAATCAACATCAGCCCATCGCTGGCAGTTTACGGCACGTCGCGCCCCACTGGGCTGCTTAATTCCTCTGATTTCTGCCAATATCATAACGTGCTGAGCTTAAGCGTTCGCTTTCTCTGTAGGGTTGTATTCATACGTTATCGTCTGGGGGTAAAATGTTTGTGTGTGGTGTGGATTTCGAATAAAACAATCAATATAATGACGCAACTATGCAAAGACTGAACAACAGTAGGCCTATGACTGATCGGTGAATAGGGAGAAGGCCTGGCTGCATTTTAATTGAGCATTTCAGTGCATATAGTATTATTTTAATTTATATATAATTTAATAATTCTGTATAATTGTGTAATATAATCAATGTTTTACTTTTCCGGTAAATGTTTGTTTGTTTCCAACTTCAGCTATTATATAATGTAAATATATGTATAATTTTATATTAAAGAATATTATATTTTGCATATAGTTCCAGTTTTTGTAGATACTTTTTATTATTAACTTTAGTAGAAGTTTAATAGATGTTTTAGTATTTTGTTGTTGTTATATAATTTACTATTAAATCGGTTATTCTGTTTTTTCATTTTATTTGAATTACATTTTATTTTATCATATTTTATTTGATTTTTATTTTATTATGTTGTTTTATTTTCATTTAATTTTATTTTTTAACTTTTTATTGAATTTTATTTTTTTTAGTTTGACGTTTTATTTTAATTTTATTTTATTTTTTATTTTCATCTTATTATTTAATTTTTAATCAATTTAAATTTTTTATTTTATTTATTTTAAAAATTTAATTAAATAAATGTCATTAAATTGGTTTAAATAATACTTATGTATTTTAATTAAATAATGTATTAAGGATTGTTCAGTTATTCAATTAAAATACATAAGGATTATACTGTTCAATTTGTTGGACTTTTACTATTAATTAAATTGCATAAATTAAAAAAGCCCTAAATTTTTATTTTATTTTATTTTATTTTATTTTATTTTAATCTATTTTATTTTTATTGTATTTTGATTATATTTTATTATTTTATTTTCATTTTATTTTTATTTTATTTTACTATTTTATTGTATTATTTAAATTTTTTATTTAATTTTATTATTAACTTTAATTTAATTTTATTATTTAATTTTAATTTTATTTTTAATTTTATTTTATTATTTAAATTTTTATATTTATTTTTTTTTTTTTTTTACTTTTTGTTTTATTTCCACTTTTTATTTTATAATTTAATTAATAGTATAATTGAATTGAATTAAATAATCCTTATGTATTTTACTTGAATAATAGATTAAGAATCGTTCAGTTATTCAGTTAAAATACATAAGGATTATTCAGTTCAATTTGATGGCATTCTACTATTAATTAAATTGCATAAAAGACCTAAATTTTATTTTATTTTTATTGTATTTTCGTTTTATTTTTGTTTCTTAGCCAGCATGCTCTTATTATTGTGAACTTTAAATATTTGTTTGTGTGTGTTTTTTTTTTTAAGACTTGCGGAACGTAATTAATAATAAAATTCCTCCAAATTGAATTAAATATCCTTATTTTAATTGAATAATAGATTAAGGATCTTTCAATTATTTAATTAAAATGCATAAGGATTATTAAATTCAATTTGATACTATTCATTAAATTACGTACGTTTAAAAAAGCCCTACATTCTGTCGAGTCTACTGATAAATAGGTTGTATTTTTATTATTTTTACACAATTTTTCTTTATCCAAGTGAATTTAATGTTTGTTACAAGCTAAATATTTGCTATTTTGCATGTCCCCATTCAGCTCCTTTTTATAACGAATTTTAAAAATGTATAAAAAATTCTGTTAAATAAGTTTTGCATTCAATGAAAAAAAAAAAAAAAAGCTTTTTCCAGTGGTTGTTTTAGTAAGTTTCCTGCAAAACTGCAGCATGTGAATATCCTTCGCTGTGTGTTTTACTGTGACATTTGCACCTCTAAAAATAATGATGTGATGTTTCTGAAGATCAGCCTTAAGGGACGGACATAAGGAGCAACCATACATTTTCTATTCACCAGTAACCTTTTCAAATAAAATGAGCCTGAAATGTATATAGACACAAATGGCAGCGCTCCCTAAGAATAAACGGCATTCTTTAATCATTTTTATTACAGTCTAATCGCTCTGTGCCTGTTCTTCCAGATGTCTGCATCCAGAGATTAACTACACAACCTGAATGACAACACATACAAAACAGTGTAATGCAGATACAACACACATTAAAGAGGACAAGTGGAGCTGCTGCTGCGACAGACATATTTGCACTAAATAAATACCAAAACAAAGAAATATCGCCTGTGGAGAACATTGATGCTTGTACAATGCTTTCTGGATGGGATGTAAGGGATTGATTTGTGGAGAACGGGACACGATTCCCATTTGTCCACCAGGGGGCGTAAGATGAACAATGTTGCAGGTGATTATCGCCCCACTGAAAGCCATTACTTCCACACTATGGTGCAGGGCCAAATTAAAAGGAGCACAATGGGCAGTAACTGTCAACCTAATGGTGTCTTACACAGTGTGATATTCAATTTGGTCTCAGCAGTGATTAGAGACGATTATCTCCAGAATTATTATTTATGAACACACTAGTGTTTTGTATGGATTTGCACGCGCAACTATTGCCTGCTCTTATCAGATGCGAATGCTAATTAGAGTAACTGTAGATTGCTTTATTAAATGGGGTCTGAGTAATAAGCCCCAGGAAATTTGATTTTAAAATCTCTTTTGCACCCATCAGAACTGAAGTCTGATTTTTTGGTATTGTGCCAGAAGTTGAAGGTCATTTAGAAGCACCTTTTAAGTTTGATGCAAGTTGTAAGATTAGCTGCAATCACCAAAAATTATAGATTATAATTTATAGGAAGTTTTTTTAAATTATTTCAATAGTATTTATTTTATTTATTTTAATTTTATGTATTTTTATGTATCCATAATTGTTTGTGTAACTAGTTATATCTGAGAGAAACTATTTGTAACACAGTTTTAATTAAGAAATTTCATTTTATTGTTTGTGAAATTTAGTAGCAATTTCTGAGCATTTTTTTTTTAATTTTACATAAAATCTACAAAATTATTTTTTATATATATTATATATATTTTTTTTAAGATTTGTGCAATTAATTATTTTTTAACTTTTTGTCCGCACAAGTTTTAAATATTAAATTAAATTAGATAAAGAAAACCATTTAAAACAAATGATTTATTAATGTAAATAATTAAATGTAACATAATTTGTTTTCAAGATTTATGTTTTTTTTTTCAGTTCATAAACATTATTTTCTACTAATCTAATCTTTTTTGTGTCAGTTTTAAATTAAATTAGATAAAGAACATTTAAAACGTTTTTTAAATTAATGACAACATTACCTACTTAATACTACACTCAAAAGATTTTAAAGAAATAAAATAATAATAAAAACTAATAATTATTATTATTAATAAAAGTTTGAGTGTACTATTAAAAGGTTGTTTTCATTAATACAAAATTAGATTTAAATGTTTTTTCTTTATCTAATTTAATTTAATATTTTAAACTTAAATGTGCTTATAAACTGACAAAAAACCATTAAATTGCATACATCTTAAAAAGGTTATAAAATAAATACATAAAAAATAAATATTAATATGTAAACAAATTAAAAAATTAAAAAGAAAATTTACTCAGAAATTTCAAAAACAATACAAAAAAGTTATCTAATTTTATCTTTATCTAATTTCATTTAATATTTCAAACTTAAACTTAAATGTGCCTATAAAATGATAAAAACATTAAATCGCATTAATCTTAAAAAAGGTCTTATAAAATAAATCAATAAACAATAATTGTACAAAATTTTCACTCAGAAATTGCTAAGATATCTCACAAACAATACAAATTAGTTTTACATTTTTTCTTTATATAATTTAATTAAATATTTCAAACTTAAACTTAATTGTGCTTTAAAAAATTAAATCACATAAATCTGAAAAAAAAAACCATTAATTAAATAAATGTATAAAATAAATAAATACAATAATAGTAAAAATAAATATAAATCAATCAATCAATCAATAAATAAATTGTAGGAACAATTTTCACTTAAATTTTTTTACAAACAATACAAAGTTTTAGTTTTCTTTCATTTAATTTAATATTTCAAACTTAAACTTAAATGTACTTATAAACTGACAAAAAAATTAATTGCATAAATCTTAAAAAAGTGGTCTAAAAATAAATATAATATTAATAAATAAATAAATAAAATAATAAAATAATATATAATATTAATGAATAAATTGTAGAAATAATTGTCACTCAGAAATTGTGTATATATATATATATATATTCTAGATTCACAAACAATTCAACTCATTGATAAATAAATAAATACATAAATATTGAAATAAAGGTCATGCATGCACAGGTGGATAAAAGCAGAAGTGCATACATAACCGTTGAGGAGCTTCATGCACTTCATGTATTAGTTAGTTAAACTTGGGCCAAGTTTTGTGGCATATGCACATCTGGCACAACAAATGCACCGATCTATTTTCAGCTCAGCAAGGCTACTGCCCACATTAAAAAAACACCCTTTTCTGGAAGTGTGGAGGTGTGTTTGTACAAGAATGCATTTGCATATGTATTTAGAGGGGCTGAGTATGAAATATCAACAGCTCTTTTTATTGCACGTTGACTCTTTGAATATATTTTAATATGAAATGTACTTATAATGTGATCTTCTGAACAAAAGCTCTGTATTATTTGACAGGCAGTGTTTTAGTTGGGCCATCAATGTCTGGTCCACAAGGGACACGAGTGTTAAATGTACATTGCGTGTGTGTTTTATGGCACGACTGCACATGACACTGAGGCCGCAGGGTCAGATCAAGCCTTCAGCTGCAGATCATAGAAAATGGGCCCAATGCACAAGATATTAATCTGTATTTGATGGATTATTTCCCAGCAGGCTTTAGTCAGATTTAGTGGCAGTCAAGCAGTGAAATCAACCAATCTGCTGGGAGAAAATGCTTTATATTATGAAGTCAGAGACTGATGTCTGCATGAGAATTATCACTAGTCTTTATGTCCAGAAGATCAAAGGCATTAAATAATCTAAACTAGAGAGGGAACATAAAGCATCAACACCAATGGGCATAAAAAGGGCCTGAATATGAGCTGTGATAGAGTAATAAGAGAAGGGACAATTAATCATTCATTTTGAGATTATCATCAACATAATCTGATAACTACAATTTAATAGATAGATAGATAGATAGATAGATAGATAGATAGATAGACAGATAAAGAGAGATTTGACTAAATAAAGTAAAACATGTTAAAATATAATATACAAAAGCATTATATAATACACACTATAAACCTCTGGTGTCAACAGTGAACTTTACTGCCATTTTCAAAAATGTATTATTATTATTATTATTATTATTAATGTTATTGTTGTTTTATTCACAATTACCATTATTTAAAGCTGCTACATTAAATAGGGTTATTTATTTATTTATTTATAAATAAATAAACTGTTCAGTATTTTGTTTTTAAATATTTTGAGTAAACTGTTTGGAAAATTGGTTTATTTAAATAATTAAAATGTTTATATAATACACACTATAAACTTCTGGTGTCAACAGTGAACTTTACTACCATTTTCAAAAAATGTATGAATATTAATATTAATATTAATATTAAAACTAACAATATTAATATGAATATGAACATCAATATCAATATTAATGTTGATATTGATATTATTAGTAATACTGATATAATGTTGTTGCATTCACAATTACGAATATTAAAAGCCCCAATGTTAAAAAGTGATGTTTTTCTCATTTATTTATATATAAATAATAAATAAATCTAAAATTTAGTTCAATATTTAGTTCTTAAATATTTGAGTAAACTGTTTGAAAAATTTGCTCATCTAAATAATTAAAATGTTTCTATAATACACACCATAAAACTGGTGTCAACAGTGAACTTTACTGTCATTTTTAAAAATGTATTACTGTTATTATTATCAATGCTGTTGTTTTTAATTCACAATTACCATTACATAAAGCCCCTACATTAAGAGTTTTTTTTTCATAGATGAATTAATAACTAAATCTAATATTTTGTTTTTAAATATTCTGAGTAAACTGTTTAAAAAATATATTAATGTAAATAATTAAAATATTTACCTGATACACACTATATAATTCTGGTGTCAACAGTGAACTTTACTGTCATTTTCAAAAATGTATTACTATTTTTATTATTAATGTTGTCTTTAATTCAGTTACCATTATTTAAAGCCCATACATGAATACATGAAGTAGAGGTATTTATTAATAAATAAATAAATATTATGTTTATATATATATATATATATATATGACAATTAAAAAAAAGTTTATTAAAATTATTAAAATTATTATTATTTTAAAATTCATAATTCACAATGAATAACAAGCCCCTACATTATATAGGGGTATTTAAGAACGAATAAATAAATAAACAAATAGTAATTAAATAAAATGACATACATTTAAATAATTAAAATGTTTTAGACATATTTTACAATACATACTATAAATTTATTTATATAGTTCATTGTTTTATTTGTCTGTTTATGTGCTTAAAAGACTGTACAAAAAGATGCAGCATTCAGTGTGCAGTTCACAATTTATTTACTGAATAAATCTGGACAAAACACCAAAAATCTGTTACATTACAATCAGAGCATCTGAGGCAGATATCCCACCATGCACTCCCCCCTCCCCTTGAAAACATGAGGAAAAAAAAAAATGAACGAACGAAAAAGAAAAACATCCTTCAAAATTAGCACCTAATCAGCACCAACTTAAGTAGGCAAGTTCCTTCTACAAAACGAGTGAAAGCACAATGACCAGAGGAAAAAAAATCAAAAGAATGAAAAGAAACTCCAAAGCGCAATTGGACTCCTAGTAAATCCTTCGTAAGATTCTTTAAGAAACCGAAAATGAAAAAATGAACTCCCCTCTTGCTAGGCAGGCTAAAGCATTCAAAGGGCACATGCCATTGACTAGATATAAATCACGATTTCAAGTAACATTGATATACGACGAAACATGTCTACATGTACCCATTCAAAACATGATCATTTCACAGACCTATGCAGGCAGTAGAGTTAACATGAGGTACTCGAGACGCTGTAGTCGTAGAAATATCGTCTAATATTTATGGAGTCAAATGCAAAAAACTAAAATGAAAAAAAGGAGTACGGTCAGCGTGCGTTTGGGATGCGCGATTACTGGCACTGACGTTAAATCGTTAAACCTTCCGAACTTGGGACAGACTTTGATACAAAAAGTCAAACCCGTCCTGTGTCAAACGTATTGCCTACAATATTCGTGAAAACCGGCGGTTAAGAAAACAACGGAAAAAACCCTGCACGAATTTCTTTTTAAATATAGTAGTTACCTTATAAATAAAATAAAAAAAAGATACATTTTGCTCCAGCAAAAGAAAAACAACTAAGTTAAATTAGATGACACTAGTCCAGAGAGGATCTCCAAGCCTAGGCGAGTCAAGTGCATGACGTTTTTGTATTTTCTGAAGATTTCAGTTACCGTTAGAGCGGAAAAAAGCAGCAATAATAGTAAAAGGAACAGCTTAATGCAACACAAATCATTTCTTAATGCAGCCGTAACGAATCAGAAACAAAAAAATGACATGGAGGGCTGTCGAAAAGCTATATTTAAAATGAACCGAGGATCAGATTGAGACGCAACCAACAATTTGCATTAGAGAAAAAAAAAAACAGACGAAATCAGAGGTGGAAACAGGAGAGGTTTAGCAGTTTTGCCTGATATTTTCTTTGTTCCTTGGCTGCGTTCTCCTGTGCTGTAATGCATGTTTGTAGCTTACTGTGACTCGTACGCCTTGTGAGCACCACGTAAAATGAAGACGAAAACCAACGGAAATAAAGGAAAAACCAAAGTAAGTCTTGCTACATCACTCGACGTGCTTCGTCCAGAAGTCCTAGCTTAGCCAGAACCGACCATGTCCTTTTACGGAATGAGAAATAACGATAGACACCATTTGCAATGAGTGTATTTCTTTTTTTTTTTCTGATAATCTAAAAGGACGTGGCATAACGTCTGACGAGTTTGTGCTCAGCTGAAGAACTGTTCTAGTTCTTCTTCCATGTTGGCCTCCGGCACCATTTGGTCCAACTCTCGCTCGCCTCTTCCGTGGCCGACGGCGGCCGCCGAACCGCCGGAGGCCGAGAACCAGGGATGGTCCAGGATCTCTCGGGAGGTGAGGCGTTCGGCCGGTTCTCGCCGCAGGATGCTACGGATGAGGCATCGGGCTTTGGGCGTTAGCGTCTCGGGGATGCTGAACTGGCCACGGCGGATCTTGCTGAACAGCGAGCTGGGCTCCACGTCGTGGAACGGGTAGCGGCCCACCAGGATGGTGTAGAGCATCACGCCTAGACTCCACACGTCCGCCGCCTTGCCCGAATAGCTGCCATTTGCGTTGAGGATTTCCGGGCTGACGTAGGCTGGACAGCCGTGTTTGTCCGAGAGCGAATCGTCACCTCCTTCAAGGAGGTACGTGTCCTCCAAACTCTCCAACTTTACAAGGCTCCTGGGAAAGACAGAAAATAACATGAAAAGTCAGATATTTTAAGTCCTTAGTGGAGGGTAAAATAAGTGAAATTATTGGTTAGTTGGATTTCAGAATCTGGAAAATGTTAATTATTTTACCAAAATAAGAGGGATCACACAAAATGCACTCAAAATGCATGTTATTTTTTATTTAGTATAAGATATTTCACATAAAAGATGTTTACAAATAGTCCACAAGAGAAAATAGTGCATTTATAAAAACAACCCTGTTTAAAAGTCAAAAATACTGTGTTGTTACCCGAATGATTCTGTTTTTTTGTTTAGCGCTAGTTGTTTATGAGTCCCTTGTTTGTCCTGAACAGTTAAACTGCCTGCTTTTCTTCAGAAAAATTCTTCAGATCCGACAAATTCAAGTTTTTCAGCATTTTTGCCTATTTGAACCCTTTCCAATAATGACTGTATGATTTTGAGATCCATCTTAACGTTCACTGATGCTCCAGAAGTAAACACAGTGCATTAAGAGCAGGGTAAAATTAACATATTTTGTCTTCTGAGAAACATGCAAGTATCTTCTGTAGCCCTTAAAGGGCAGTACTAAAAGAAAAGAAAAAAAAAAAAAAAAAAAAAAAAAAGATGTTTAGGCAAAATAAGAAAAATGTCTTCATTCGGTTCAAAAGTTTTCATCCCCGGCTCTTAATGCATGGTTTTTCCTTCTGGAGCATCAGTGAGCGTTTGAAGCTTCTGTAATAGTTGCATATGAGTCCCTCAGTTGTCCTCAGTGTGAAAAGACGGATCTCAAAATCATACAGTCATTGTTGAAAAGGGTTCAACTACACAAAATTGCTGGAAAACCAAATTTGTAGCACCTGAAGAATTTTTTTTGAAGAACAGCAGGTAGTTTAACTGTTCAGGACAAACAAGGGACTCATGAACAACTATCACTAAACAAAAAAACAAAAAACAAACAAACAAAAACAGCTGCGGATCATTCATATAACACAGTATTAAGAATCAAGGGGGTGTAAACTTTTGAACAGGGTCATTTTTATAAATTCAACTATTACTTTCTCTTGTGGACTATCTGAAACATATTTTATGTGAAATATCTTATTTAGGTCAGGACTAAATAAACAACAACACATTTTACATGATCCCCCTCATTTTGACCTCAACTGTAATATATAATGTTGTAAAACACAAGAAATGGAGCAAATTCAAAATATCATTTACGATCTTTAACACACAAATGTTTCTCAAAAGTATAGAAAAAACCCAAGCTTCTATGATTTTTACTGCAAAATGATCAACAAACTAAAAAAAGTTGTAAAATTCATTAAATGGAACAAATTATAATATAAAACAGGCTTAAAAACTGAAAATGTTGTTTAAAAAAAAAAAAAAAAAAAAAAAAAAAAAAAGTTAAAACAAGATACAAAATAGATTAAATGAAGCAAGCTTTCGGTTGTGTTGGCTTTTGAGATCATTCAAAAATGATATGACAAAAAAAAATTTGAGAGAATCAATTTAAGAGAAACACATGCGTCCAAAACTGTCAGTCCAAAATAATAACAAAAACCTGCTTTCAAATCATATTTTCCTCTACTATTGCCATTTTTTGACAGCAAAGCGTAAATATCCTCTACATATTGGATGGTAAATCCCTTGCATAAAAAAGCAATATAAAGATAGCCTCGGGACATTCCTGCCAGTCTAATCCAGAGGGAAATCTGGAATTCATTCTGCGACTTATAAAAAGCAGGAATAATGCCACACCAAAGACGGAATTCCTCAAACCATTACTCTTTCCCTGTGATCCTAGTTTTTCCACTGTAATCTTATAATTTGCACAATAATGCAAAACATGAAACATACATGTGATGATTCTGTTGTTAATATAAAATAAAGGAACTCTATGCTTTTCATTAGGCCATTATTTTTTCTAAAATGCATGTCACTAATTTAGCAGCCTTTCTTGTCTTGCAAGCATGAAACCATCATGATTTTTGTAAATAATGTCTGACCTTTTTTTTTTTTTTTCATGAATCAGATTCATAACTATGGTTCAATGACGCATTTGTATCATGCACTTAAAACAAGTGATAATTAGTGAAATACTGCAATAAATGTATATTATATTTAGACACTTTTTCAATTAAATGAATACTTTTATTCAGCAAGGATGCACTAAACTGATCAAAAAGTGACAGTAAAGATATTTAGAATGTTTCAAATGATTTCTATTTCAAATAAATGCTGTTCTATTGAGCTTTATATATCATGGTTGCAACAAAAATATGAAGGAACACAAATGTTTTCAACACTGATAATAATAAATGTTTCTTGGGCAGCAAATCTGCATGTTACAAAGACTTCTGAAGGATCTTGTGACACTGAAGACTGGAGTAATGATGCCAAAAATTCAGCTTTGCGTCACAGGAATAAATTACATTTTAAAACATATTCAAATAGAAAGCAGTTACTTTAAATTTTTCACAATGTTAATGTTTTTTCTGCATTTTTCTCAAACGACGAGTGTTTATGTGTCACTATGAAATTTAAAACAACTTTTTATGATCTCATCAAAAAATTTTCTTGTTATATATTCTGTTTCACTCATAAAATACTAAATCTGTCACATTAAAATGGGGTTTAAATGCCATTTCATGTCGACCAGTAATGATGCTGAAAATTCAGCTTTGTATCACAGGAATAAATTACATTTTAAAAGATATTACAGTTTACATAAGGGTTTTTGGATTTTTTTAACTAATAAATGCATCCTGTGTAAGAGTACAAGACTTTTTCAGAAACAAATCTTTCAAAATCCCAAACTTTTGTACAGTTTGTGTGCTTACAGTACTTTTAAACTACACAATTTGCCTCCCTGCTTATTCATCAAAAAGCTGAAAAACACTAATTAACTACATCGTGCAGCCCAAGTTCCACACAAAAAAAAAAACAACATATGCAATGAAAACATCTTTGAGGTCTTCTGCAGGCTGCCTCGTGACTCAGATTCTGAATCAGAAACCATCCGAATGAAACCGTACGCCCACCGAGTCTCAGCAAAACATCCAGTCCTCGGAGCTCAAAATAGTCATATTATTTTTCACGACAAGCGGCATCCCGCTGCGTGGAAAGGTTGCAGGGCGTTTAAATTACCTGAAGGTCAGAAATGAACAGGTTGCCCCTTCTCTGACCTGAACTTGTGACCCGTTTCCATGCACCGCTGTGCGAAGGGAACACGGCATGCTCGAAATATTCTCTTAATGACATGCAGCATATGTGAGTCACAGCTCCACGACGCGGCTGAGTTACACCGGGTCAAGAGCCTGCAAAGAACACCGGCCCACACGAAAGCAGGAGAAAAGGAGGAGGACACGTGGATGCACACACCAGTACATTAGGGAGCGATTCCAGACGAGCTGCACTGCGGTCTCTAGCGTGCGACAGCAGAACGTTACGAGCGTCCTTCATGACATAACCAGGTCAGGAACCCACTACGCAGAGGAATGCAGTTCTGTCTGGCTCGCTTTCCTCTCTGGTTCCAATCTTGGTGCGCCCTTGGTGTTTGATTTCGGGCCAGGGTAATACTCACCACCCTTGGCCACGTTTACTTGCGCTCGTCTGCAATCACTCACTGAAAGGTGGACGGCTGACGCACCAGACCACAGAGCATGGGAACAGTAAGGTCACCGAGCTCACATTTAAAGCACCGGGCAACGTTCTCCATTTCCATCGAGCGAGCCAGGGGGAATCTAGCTGAGCTGACTCATTTGGCCGATGGGGCAACTGCCATTTAGCTTAAACGCGAAGGCCACCCAGATTCATAACGCACGCTTGGGATTATTTCAGACTAATTTTACTGCCAAACATATGTGCAGGCTCATTTTTTAAAACACGCAATACCATTCAAAACATTTTATTTTAACAACACGACTTTTTCGAGGCGAAATAGGATATGCAAACCGAAAAACAAAAGTTGGGATTTAATGTTGTCCATTCGAAATAAGGGGGTCGAAAATTATGATGATGAATTATGGTGATGTCAGCCAAAAATGAAAGGCATTTCAGAGGCGGAGCATGACGGAATGCAAAAAGCAATATTTTTGGCAATAACATGCATGATTAAAAAGAAAAGTAGTGATGCACAAAAATGTAATCAATCAAAAGTATTCAAACGCAACAGCAAATAAAATATATTTTTAGTTTCAGACATTTAAGCCAAACTGTGTCCATGTATATTTCATGCACGGAACAAGGATAACCCACTATAGTTAAACTTGTCAGCAGTTTTATGCACTTCATGATCAAAAAAAGATGCTGAAGTAGCAATATGTGAAATTTGTTACTAAAATATCAAGAGGCAGCCCGTTGCCAAAGACCTTTACTACGACTGGTTTAATAACACCATAAACAACAATTTTATTACTCCAAATCTTACTTTTGGATTCAGTTTTTTTGGCTAAATTAAAATTTTAATTTCCATTTTGGCAAAAAATAAAAAATCTTTTACATAGTTGCACAAAAATGACCTAAAATGCGTATTAAGAAAGTAAATGTGGTCAATTTTGATTCCATGTGGACTTTAAATAATGCATTTATAACATCAGCCTAAATTAACACTAGGTTAATACTGTAAATGCACCATTTAAAGGCCAATAAAGACCTGTATCATTTCAGATGGCGAATATGTTCTGAGACTATAATAGTCAACATTTGAAGTTCATCAAAGTTATCCTAGTACAAGACGTTTTAGGACAACTGTTTTGGCACCATGCATGGTACACTGCTAGTATGAAATGGCAAAACCATAGTACTTTGACTAATACCATGGTATAGGATGACAACATCATTAAAGACGCCATGAATACAAAACTGGAGTGGCTTTTTACCCATGCATGTATGCTTTTTAAGGCCATTCATATGAAAATACTCATTCAAAAGTTATTTAAAATTATTTTAGCACACATCTGCACTTTAAAATTTAGTTTGAGCTGGTTGTGCAAATTGGCTTTTAATTGTGCATTGGTTTTAAAGTGATTTCTGTGTGAGCTGTGCTTGATATATTACCATCAACAACAGACCTTTTTGGCTTCACTAATCTGGTTATACTTTTAGTTTTTTTTTTTTTTTCACCAGATTTAAAAAAAAAAAAAAAAAAAAAAAAAAGAAAAAAGAAATAAAATGTTCTCGAGAATGAGAAAGTCCCCTGATACCAGCAGCAAGTAGCAAATCATGGTTCACAACAGTGAACTAACTATAGACTACAGCCACTTTAATAATGTTTGTTTAAATAGGAGATATACATCAGTAATTTACCTTGATATTTATCATGACAGCATGTGCATGTCCTGACAGTATGTGCATGCTGTCCATGCAAAACAAATCTCTTTTAAAAAAAAGATAAAATGTGCATGTTCTGTTTGAACCCAACAACCTTACTAGTGGCTTCTTTACCTGTCCTCGTTCTTAAAGACGAACTTCCTCAGCTTGAGGTCTCTGAGGACCAGGCCGTTGTCGTGGCAGTGCGCCACAGCTGATGCTATCTGATGGAAAAGTCTGGCAGCCTCTTCCTCTCGCAGCTTCTTGCATGTGCGAACGAAAGAGTGCATGTCGCCATGGCTCCTCTCGAAGAACACGTACGCTCGCGTATCCCCCAGAAGAATCTCCACTATCTGGTTAATGTTCTCATGGGTGCCCAGCACGAAGTAAGCAGCCAAGGACTCTTGGTATCGACTGATATCAAACACCTGGAGAAGAGAGAAAGAGCATTTGGAATTCAATTAGAAGCCGTCATCGATTTCCCAACATCCCAGGTGGAGTGCAAAAGTATTAGCCCCCCAAGACAAGAGCACTGCTTAATTCTGAAACAAAAGAATGGAAATCTATGCAACGCCGAGTCGAAAGGCATTACACCTCCGAGTCCCCAAAACATACACTGAATTTTGATGTTGCTTAGTAACAGACACCTAAAAGAGAGAGAGACGGGCTAAATATAACACGACAGCGGTGGACATCGGAGGCCGTTCTCTCATCAAAAGATAAGAGGCTCTTACTAATGGCTCTCTGCCCATGTCAGCCCATTCAGAGTGTCTTATGTTTCAAAGTCATGTGGACTTGCATGCATGAATGCATGGCTGTATGCAAGGATTCACAGACACACACACACACACACACACACACACACACACACACTTCAGGGGTATTCCCTCATGCTTTTTTGCACGTGACTATAACTCATCACTGTTGATGAATCACAAAAGAAAGGCCATTCATTTGATAATGCACCCTGCTAATGAATGCAGCAAGCCAGATGCATGCCTTGCATACATCCCTATCTATAGCTGACGCAACTGCACGAGTGTTTCTTACAAAATGACACACATACGTGTGTATGCGTGTGTTTCTTACCTTGCACACCAGCTCTTCCCCACTGTGCAGGTGGGTGGCTCTGAAAACGTGGTCTCCCTCAATGGGCTCCAACAAAAGGTAATTTCCAATGCAAGAAATGCAGTGCGAGGAGTCAGGGGTCTCAGGGGGGCTGGGAGATCCTAAATTGGGACTGAAACTCTGGTTGGATTCTGTAGTCCTTAGACAAGATAGCTCCTCAAAGTCGTGTGCTTTGTGCCTCGATCTCCCATAACGCGAAATGTTAATGGGACTGGATCTCTGTATGTTCATGAGTATAGGAGGAGGTTCGTCCAGTTCAGGAGGGTTCAGACGGTTTTAGAGGAAGGGGGGTGGAAGTGAATGACAGACAGATGCCCTCTATTTAACACTGGGCATGAAGGCAGCGGCGATTCCCCTTGACTGTAATGATGAGCGTATGCATGTGCGTTAATTGCAATGGCAATGTGGCGTCATTTGAGCACACATGCAATGACGTGCATGCACGGATTGTGACCTCTATGCTCGGTGTCCCCACGGTTTGGTTACGAGAGCCCAAAATGCATGAATCGGCGCGGTAATGTAAAGGCTGTGACGTCACGGTCGATGCAGCGCAGCAGGTAAAGAACGGGCTTTTTGCATTAAATGAAAAGGGGAAAAGTGCCAGCTGGGCTTAGATATCCTGAGAGGGCGCTCCGTGTTCATTCAAGCGGGCCTCCACGCGAATCCTGTCCGTGCATCTACCAAATATGGCTAGGAAAAATTTCCTCCAGGTGGCGAGCCGCCTTTTGTTACGCCTGGGAAGTCGATGTCCTCCTCCTAGTGAGCAGCCGAACTCCCGACGATCTCCGGCGCTTGGATCTGATTTGCACAAAGGCAAGAGGGGACGGCCGACGTTCTCCCCGGGCCTATCCCTTGTTTCAGCAACAAGACACCATTATCATGTTCTTTTACTTACGTGGCTGGGAATCTAGTCCATTGAAGGCGCGGGGTCAGCTGCACACACGAGCTGGCTGACTGACTGACTGCGCTCGCGGGACTGACTGGAGCTCTCCACGCGCACGACCAGCCCCCATGACGTCACGGCCGAAGCGCCCTCCCATTGGCTGCTCGCTTGATGCTGACACATCCACAGTCTTGCAAGCAAGCCATCCATGCAGTCATGTGAGATAATTGTTGTCCTTGGAATTTAATTGAAGCACCCTAAATTATCTGTCTGTACGGTGAATTCTAGGGGGAAAGTGTGTGTTATGATTAAATGTCAGTTGGTTTGTGCAATGAAGCAAAAATGACATCAAACTCTGATTAACTGCATTGCCCTGATGATTAAGCATTGAATCTATGCATATATATATATATATATATATATATGTGGGTCATTGACGTATAAGGATTTTCGACAGGCCAATTTTAAAATACAAAAAATAATAATATCTATTGTAATTGTTCAGTCACTAAAAATGTTGTGTACACATTAATTCATATTAAAATTTAAAATTAAGTGTTTTTTCATCTGGATGAATTGGCCATAGCTTTAAAAAAATGTCATGTGGTGTGACCATGATTTATATTAAATTAATTCATTTCCTTAACATGCTTAACATTTTTTAGACGTTCTCAGTAATTAAAGTGTTTAGAAGTATTTGCATTTGTTTTTGTAAATAATGATCTCATATTAAGAAGAGCTGCCTTCTTAAATGTAGTTAGCAGACTTATTTTTCCTGTAAATTGCATAAAACTGATAAAAATATTTCAAAATGCCATTCACTTAAGCATGCTGTAGCAGTGATTCATATATCAACCACAGAAATTAGATATTTTATTTTAATACAGTTATTACTACTATTGGTTGCGCCACATATCAAGTGTTCGCTCTAAATGACGCAAAGGCCTTATATAATTAAAAATCTATTTAAAGGGATGTGTGAAAAGTGCAGCACATGGTATTAACTGCAGGTATTTCTTTAGTCCCATTTATTTCTGATCTTTGCCCAATCTTGGCTGCTCAACTGACCCTTCACCAGTTTGATTAACACCATTTTGTCTGACAAACAAACCAGACAGGAGAGTAAATTAAAGTCGGTGGACTTGAACTTGAAAAATGGTGTGTACTGACATCTTTTCATGGGTGAAACAAGATACCTTCTGATGTTCATTCATGTTAATTTCATGCTATAACTAGTAAAGATAAACTAGTAAGTAGAAAATGAAATCTGGAGTTTGTGCTTGACTGCAGGGTCAGAATTAACATTCTTATACATTATTTTACTTTGCTTGGCAGTGGAATCTGGTAAAATAGATTAAAATGGTTATTAATGAATAAATAATAAATTAATAATAAATGCATAATTACCAAACTAAAATTATAGGTGCCAAATGATTTTTTTTTTTGCATGTTTTCTCATATTGTACAAAGATTAAACATAAACTGTCTGAAATGAGACTAAAATAAAGTATTGTATGTATATAAACCATCAGTTGAATATAAAAGCATAAAACTGCCAATCTGGGACATAAATCTATAATGGAAAACACTCTGAAGTGGTTGCACCACATGATATTTCAAATTCAGTCAAAATTTACAAGCACAGAATTGGCCACATAAACAAAACAAGCTAGCTTCCCACAAAAGGTCACTATGAAATCTATAATAAAAATAAATATTTGTAGAAATAGTTTTTCTGCAGTCATACCACATGACATCCAAATGTGGTCACTACATACCAGCAGTTAAAACATTTTTTTTTCTCCCAGATTTGAAAGAGTTACAAGTCTGCTTGATGCTTCCATGGGTCATTGGCCAATTGCTACATGAGGCAAAGTCCTACCTTTGAATGGATTTCAACATAAAAGTCCCAAAATGGTCGTTTCTTGTTGGTCGCACCCCCTGCTATTTCATAAAATGGAAATCATCGGACAAAGTTTGTTTGTATTTTATGATGGAAATGTAAATACAAATGCTTTGCAATTTTATACAGGATTACAAAACACTTTGGAAATCATGCCAAATAGTGCAGAAAATTAATCAGAATAAATTTAGGGTAATTTCAAATACGTTTTCAAAACAACAGTTATGGCTGGACAGTCACACCACATGATATTTTGACACTTTGAATAACGGAAAAATGACAAATAACTAATCTTTTTTGAAAAGTTAAAGTGGGTCAATACGTAGGAGAGGTACTTCATATATATGGCATATGTATAATGCATTTAACCCAATTTAAAAAAAAAAAAGAAAAAAAAAAAGCAACCTGACAGAACATTTAAGTGTCACGTCATTGACCCATATACATTTCTGTCATTATCTTGAAAGGATAGTTCACCCAAAAATGAAAATTCTGTAATTACTCACCCTCATGTCGTTCCAAACCATAAGACCTTCATTCATCTTCGGGAACACAAATTAAGATATTTCTGATGAAATCCAAGAGCTCTCTGACCCTCTATAGCGGTTTTCACATTATGTCATCAATCTGGAAGTCGGCCATTGTAGCGGCAATGCACCCTCTTGCGATTATATTGAGATTTTGACAATATTGCGATAACCTTTACCTCACGTAAACGCAATACTTCGATCTAAATAATGCGATTACTATCATAATAGCAGCAAGCATAGTTGTATTAACATAGGTGTCGTACGCCAATTTTAATCTAAATATGCAGGCATGTAAACACCTTAATCGCAGATGGCAGCGTAGGCAAACAAATTGCCATCACATTTATGGAACACAGCCATACAAAAGTGTTTTGCAATAGATGTAAATAAATAGAAAGAGCAGGTGCATTATTGGCTGCTGTTTTAGAGTTGATCTTTTGTGCTGTGGAGTGGGGTATGTGAATAATGGCAGTAAAAAATAACCACAATTCTTAGTGAATGATAAGAATAATGGAAATTGCATGCAAGCGGGAGTAAAGAGCTTTGCTCTTGACATGTAAACATCATAATGCGATTGAGTCCTTACTCGTGCACATTATTCCTAAGCATGTAAACGTAGACAATGCCATTGAACCGAATGGAACTTGTGCATGGGCTTGCAAAAATTGTGGTAAAAGTGCAGTAACTATGGTGTTTTGGCACTAATTTTACTACAAATACCATGGTTTAATTATGATTAGTGTAGCAAGAAAGACCATGTGGTTACCATGGTTTTTTGGTTTTATTTGTAGTAAAAACCATGGTTAATTAAACGAAGAAACGAAAGTAATTCACTACATCAGGATAAGAAGCAGAAGAAAGAATAGTCAGGTCGTCAGTCCACAACAAAGGAGGAAGCTCGTACGGATATTTACCACCTATAACAGGGCTTGGCGCTATAGCCTGGTGCAAATCATACATTCACTGCACTGCATTCATGTTTCTAAATGTCATTTGAGTGGAAATATTATGTTATTATTATATTTAGTCTGTAAAAGGCCGTTAACAGAGGCCAGAAACACTGAAAATACTGTAGCAGGCAGATCAATCTCTGTTCACAATGCACAAAATATTGGAAGAAACTCTTAAATAATGAATTGGGGGTAGGAGTTTATATGAATGTATCTCTTTAGGGGAACTGTCTTTTGTTCCTCAGTTTTTTGCACTCTTCTCCTTGATTTGTTATACTTTCTATATTATACAGTCTATTTGTTGTACAGTCTATATTACTCCAAATGTTTTTCCTGGGTTGACCGATTAGTATAGCACAAAACATGACAACAATTGGCAATTTTCAGCAGCAATAATCAGCAAAATATGCAAGTTTTGTTCAGTTCAGTGGCACTTTTTACGTTCTGTGCTGCCAACATGGCCGATTGATGATGCATCATGAAAACACTCTATAGGGAAATAACGAGAACAACAACAATGTGCAGTAAATGGTAAAACTGTTGGCACTACAAACCACTGTGCTCATAATTAAGATAATATATTAAAATGACACGGTAAGACACACCAATTTGCAATATCAAGCAGCAAGACGAGCTGTTTTGTATAGCTAAAAATAGCTGATGCAGACCAGAAGCCAGAACCATAAAATTTACAAATGGCTGTGCCCACTCTCACAGTAAGAAAAAGGTGTAAATTTAATGTATTTGGAGTATGTTGTAGCCGAATCTAACTTTTGATTAACCTTTCATCTAGTACTTGCGTTTGTACATGCACTGTCTAATACTTATCCCTAACAAACATGCTTGAATAATGATCATTTGCTTTGTTTACCTGCTTACGTCCATATTTTGCACATTCTGATTAATTTGTATGGAATGGTTACTTACAGATCTGTATACTATATTTTGCACATTCAAATCTAACTTTTGTTTAAAGGAATGTTTAAGTAACAGTTCCATAAATATAATAATAAAAAAAAAAAAAGATTGTTCTGAAATGTGCGGTAATATACAATGAGCTGGTCAAGCCTTCAACTGGTCATTTATATAACTTTTTGTGTACTGTAGGCAGAAGTCTGGTTGTTGGCCAGATGGTGACTGGGTTAAATCCCCACATGTTAATAGCAGGTCTGTTCCCTGCTTTAGAAATGCAGGATTCTGTACCGTGTTTCTGAACAAAAACCAGATGTGGGGATGTTTGTGCTGTAGCTACAAGCCACAACAACAAATCTGGGCATATAAGGGTGAATGTAATTAAACATGTAGGCTAAAGTACATGTCCTGATCATATTCCATCCTACAATATTATATAAAAATAATAATACAAACAGCAAAATAATATGAAATATTTTATAAAATAAAAAAGTTTATATAAACCTTGCAGAATCTGCAAAATATTATTTTTTACTAAAATAAGAGGGATCATACAAAATGTGTGTTATTTTATTATTTAGTACTGACCTGAATAAGATATTTCACATAAAAGATGTTTACATATAGTCCATAAGAGAAAATAATAGCTGAATTTATATAAATGACACTGTTCAATAGTTTACATACACTTAATTCTTAATACTGTGTTGTTACCTGAATGATCCACAGCTGTGTTTTTTTGTTTAGTGATAGTTGTTCATGAGTCTTGTTTGTCCTGAACAGTTAAACTGCCTGCTGTTCTTCAGAAAAATCCTTCAGGTCTCAGAAATTCTTGGATTTTTCAACATTTGTGTGCATTTAAACCCTTTTCAACAATGACTGTATGATTTTGAGATCCATCTTCTTACATTGAGGACAACTGAGGGACTCATATGCAACTATTACAGAAGGTTCAAACGCTCACTGATGCTCTAGAAGGAAAAATGATGCATTAAGAGCCAGGGGGCGAAAACTTTTGAACAGAATGAAGATGTGTACATTTTTTCTTATTTTGACTAAATATCATATATTTTTCATTTAGTACTGCCCCTTCAGACGCTACAGAAGATACTTTCATGTTTCCAAGAAGACAAAGTAAGTTAAGTTTACCCTAATCTTAAAATTCTAAAAGTTTTCACCCCCCAGCTCTTAATGCATCGTGTTTCCATCTGGAGCATCAGTGAGCATTTGAACCTTCAGTAATAGTTGCATATGAGTCCTTCAGTTGTCCTCAGTGCGAAAACGTGGATCTCAAAATCATACAGTCATTGTTAGAAAGGGTCCAAATACACAAAAATGCTGAAAAACCAAAGAATTTGTGGGACCTGAAGGAATTTTCTGAAGAACAGCAGGCAGTTTAACTGTTTAGGACGAACAAGGGACTCATGAACAACTATCACAAAAAAAAACAAAAAAAAAAACACAGCTGTGGATCATTCAGGTAACAACATAGTATTAATAAGCAGGGTCATTTTTGCTATATGTAAACATCTTTTATGTGAAATATCTTATTCAGGTCAGTACTAAATAAAAATAGCATGCATTTTGTATGATCCCTCTTATTTTGGTAAAATAGTTAACATTTTGCAGATTCTGCAAGGTGTATATAAACTTTTTACCTCAATTGTACATAACAATATGAATACATTAATTCATAAAGACCCATGGTTGTAAAAAAAGACCTCAGCAAAAGACCTAATGCTGGTGTACCCTGCAATTCCAAGATAATGAATTCATATTTAGCTTTGACTCACATATCTGACACATTATTTCAGAGCAGATACATCATGTACTCTTTCATTTGGTGTGACATTGATGAACTGATATAAGATTCACCGCAATGATCTAAGTGTTTGACTGATGAATGACAAAATCTCTGCTGTTTGTTATGTCTGTGTATAATCTGTTCCAGTTGTATCAGGTCTCGTTATTGCTGTTGCACAATATCCTGATTTGTAAGGGTTGGTGTTGAATTTCAAAACTGATTACATGTACTGGAGGAGAACACTGAGGAATCAAGGGGATTTTTTGAATTTGTGTGTTTTGGATGAATGACATTGTTGTGCCTCCCACTGGTACATTCACAAAGTGTTTATTGTGTGTATCAGTGAATGGTGGGTAGACTGAGATATTTATGTACCCCACAGTTGAAATGTTATATGGATAGTTCACCCAAAATTATAACTGTTATATTTTACTCACCATCACGTAATTTCGAACTTATATGACTTTGTGGAACACAAATCAAGGAATGTTCACACCCATCTCATCTACACAATGGAAGTGCATGAAAAACAAGGGCTTACAAGCTCTAAAAAAGGACATAAAAACATTATAAAAGTATACAACTTCCACTCCATCCACCTTTTTCTTTACATAAGAGTGGGCCATTTGTAAATTTTATGGGTGTGGCTTCCCGTCTCATCTGTGTCCAGCTATTTTAAGCTGTACAAAACAGCTCGTTTTGCTTGATATTGCAAATTGGTGTGTTTTACCATATTTATTTAATGTGAACCAGAAGTCCAACTGGCTTACTTCCACATTAAGGAAAAAGGTGGATATTGTGTGCTATATCTGTCTTCTAAAGTCATACAACAAATTTGTGTGAGGAAAAGACTAAAAGTGGTAATTTACTGAAAATCTTGTTAGAAATCTCTGGTCACTATTCATGTTCACCAATGTTATTTAGTATTACCATAGATACTTATACATTTAATTTTGAATGTTTCTTATTTATTTTTTAGCAATTTTGTTGTGTGTTTTTTGTCATGTTTTATTTGTTTAGCTAAATAAAATAACTGTATTTCTGTTAGTGTTTATTTTATTTTAAGTAACAAAACTGGTTTTGGTTGGTTTTAGTTAACTTCTCTGCATTTCTCTTTTTTTTTCTAGTATGCATCCTAATCTAGTAGTCTAATAACATGACATCGTATATTACAAATATGTGACCCTGGCCCACAAAACTAGTCATAAGTCATCTAGTATATGAATAAATACACTTTCCATTGATGTATGGTTTGTTAGGACAGGACAATATTTGGCTGAGATACAACTACTTAAAAAAATCTGAAATCTGAGGGTGCAAAAACAAATCAAAATATTGAGAAAATCGCCTTTAAAGTTGTTCAAATGAAGTTCTTAGCAATGCATATTGCTAATCAAAAATTAAGTTTTGATATGTTTATGGTAAGAAATGTACAAAATATCTTCATGGAACATGATCTTTACTTTATATCCTAATGATTTTTGCCATAAAAGAAAAATCATTAATTTTGACCTATACAATGTATTACTGGCTATTGCTACAAATATACCGTGCTACTTATTATTTAACATCAAACAAGCAAATACAAAATTGTAGGCTACCACTTTCTATATTGTTAGACATTCACTGGACAAGAAAGGGCTTTTAAACAACATGAATTTTAATTTTTAGATGAACAATGTTTTTTAAGATCTTTATTTATTTGCTTGCATGTTAAAGTTTATTAGAACTGCAATTCCTTGCAGTGATTTCTCTACCTTTTTTATTTTTTGCATTGTGAGCAGCCCAGTGTAGACCATTCACGATTCTCCTGTTTTGTTCATCTGAGAAAGTGACTTCCCACATGCATTCCTGAGCTCCTGAACTGTTTTCCCAACGCAGAGTAAGCAGGGAGGTGGGGGGTGGAAGGTGAGTGAATACAGGATTGAGCAATTCTTCATTGTGGAATGCAGGGCGTCATATGGAATGCACACAGCTGGACGAGAGACACAGACAGAACTGTTCATTCCAAACAGATTCCACCCCCTGACATAACACTGCAAAGGGGGAGTCAGTAGCTTTTCTCCTGCAGTTCACGGCCTCGATGTGCCTACGCTTCATGAGATTGTGTTTGTCACATAAACAGCCCCTTTCTTCCAGAATCATGGACTGAAGCTACCGAAAAAGTAGCTTGCAATGCTCTTAAAGGAATAGTTCACCAAAAATGAAAGTTTGCTGAAAATTTACTTCAAGATGTAGATGAGTTTGTTTTGCAGATTTGGAGAAACATTGCATCACGTGCTCACCAACGGATCCTTTGCAGTGAATGTATGCCATCAGAATGAGAGTCCAAACAGCTGATAAAAGCACCACAATAATTCACACCACTCTATCATTTAAACATCTTGTGAAGTAAAAAGGTGTGTGTTTGTTATAAACATCAATCATTAAGTTGCTACTTCCAGCTAAAATACAAGCCGTCTACCCATTACTGACAAAATATGTCTTGTCTGAATAAGGAACGAAATAAGTCAACAGTCTAAATCAGTTCTAAACAAATATGTTGGTGGACTTTGATGTGAAAGGACAACAGGAGATGGACTTTTTAACTGGAGGAAGCGTTATTATGAATTATGAACTTGATCAGAAGCAACGTTTAAAGTTAAAACGCCTTTATGAAGAACTGTTTCTTACAAACATGCAGTTTTTTATTTCACAATTGATGTACTGGAGTCGTATGGATTATCTGTGATATTTTTATGAGCTGTTTGGGCTCTCATTCTGACGGCACCCATTCACATCCATTGGTGAGCAAGTTATGCTAAATTTCTACAGATCTGTTCTGATGAAGAAACACTCTCATGTACATCCTGAATGGCCTGAGGGTGAATAAATTTTATGCAAATGTTCATTTTTGGGTGAACTCCTCATACCCGTTGACTACTTCAAACTCAAAGTGGGTCAGGATTTCCCAAGCTGGGTTTAACTTCTTCCTGAAGATTGGGTTCAAAATGACTCCATTTCACCCTCTCTAATAGACCCAAATACAGTGCATGGAGGCTGCGGCGATACAGTCACATATTTAGGTCAGAGCACTTTGTGTCACACAGAGAAATGCAACCACACTACTAAATGTGTAAGTAAAAAAGGGATTATCTTTATACCGAAGTGACTTTTTTTCACTATAGACCCATTTCAGACTCTTATCTCTGCTAAAGTCTGCTAAATTGGGAAACTTCAAAGCGGGAAAAGCAGCGGCTGCCTGGAAGTAGAGAGATGATCACTCCTGGAAGTTTCCAAAGGTCAGCGTGGATGGCTAAAATCTTAATTAACCCCCTACAGCAATGGCACTCACGCCTGCAGCTGCACCGCCCATGAGAAAATGAAGCAATTTTGCTGCTGGGAAATGTCTCTATCTCTATATTTTAAGCCTCGAGGTGGGTGAAGTGCAGAAACCTGCGATCTGCTTTGGAAAACTAGAAACATATTACTCTAACTCTTTAGCTACCACACTACCGCAACAATATTAGTATGTGTAAAACTGTGTAATTTAACAATTAAGTTAACTTTTAAACTGATAAAAATACTTCGCAATGTCATTTCAATCCAGCCCATGTAAGAATAATATCTAAATACTGTCACATGCTGTCACTGTCACACCTTAAAATTGCCAAATCTCACTAAACATGAATCATTTCCAGGTTGCGTTTTGAGGCAAACATGTTGCCAGTTCCTCCAAAAATGAATTCTGTTAGTATGTATTCACTCCCGTGTTGTTCTCAATCCAATCTGCTTGGCTTTCTGTCCTCTTTGGAACAAAAAATACATATTTCTAAAGCATTTTCAAGCAAGTATGTTCTATACAATAAGTTTATTCACGGATAATATACTTCTAGTGAGTCAGTAACTGCTGCAATGAGTCATTTGAGTCAAACTCTGAATCAAGAATGAATCGTTTTGTCATTTTTCAAGATTAAAGAAATCCAACAATGAAAATTCTGTCTTAATTTTATTCTCACGTATTTTAAATAATTGTGTTTTTTCTTGTTTTGTTTTTTATTGTTAACTAAAACTAAAACTATTTAATTTCATTTTTGTTACCTGAAATAAATTTGAAATTTAAAAAAATATATAAATATTAGATTAAAAACTAAAAAACTTCAAGTAAATAAAATAAACTAAATCTAAGGAGAAATATTTAAAAATTATAATTATGACAAAACACAACAAATTACTAAAGCTTAAAATGAAAATGCAAACTGAAAATGTATTAAAAAAATATTTATATAACAGTACATTATTAATACTAAAATAGAACTGACAAAATGAGTGTAAATAATAGCATAGTTTTACTTTTAGGTGCACTGTAAAACATTATATAATGAATTAAAATGGTAATTAACTTATTAAAGTAAGTTGAGCAATTTCAAATGTTTACGTAGTAAGAAATTCAACTTGATTTTTAAAATTGGTTTACTAAGTTGAAATTACTTCTACCACCAAGCTGATTAAAAATTTAAGGCAGCAACTTAAGCAAGTTAAGCTGAAATAGGTGTACAATTTTACAGTGTGCTATCCCTTTAAAACTACAACTTTTAGAAAGATTTTAAAAAGTTTATAAAGGTTTCTCTGCAACCTGAAGAAACTTTAGGTGAAAAACTGTGGCTGGCTAACTTCTGTCCAATCCTCTGACTTGGTAGATCCGGGGGAAATTTTTAAACTTGAGCCTTTTGGCTTTTGCTGCAGAAAGAATTCTGAAGGCCGGGGAGAAAAAGCATATAGCTTCAGTCTGCTTTGACAGGGTGACTCAGATTCCAGACACGCAGGATGAATAACAACACAAAAAAGTCAAACAAACAAAAACGTGAAAGAGCTGAGCTCCAGGCATCAGGGAGGACCAACAGCACCGCCACAAAACATTTGTCATATTTAATTATACATATGGTTATTAATGAATGAAGGCAGCCAAATGACACATGGTTATTTTGTAGCCGTACGAATGCCCCAAAGAGCGAAAATGTGTGCAGAAGGATATAAATAAATGACAGGCAGAGAAGCTTTAATACATTATGTAGAATCTCGCTGAAAGCTTGAGGAATGGCATAAAAATGCAGACTGGGAGGAAGGTCTTATTGTAGAGCTGTGATCTTTGAAACCCTGAACAAGTCCAGGAGGCAATATAAGCTCAAAACTCAATAACAGTTTCTGAGAAAAAGGCCAAAAGAGTCTGAATCCCTCAACCAGAGCGGATTTACTGTATCAAGCTCACAACTTCTGCATGTTAACTGATGCGTTTAATTCGAAGCATTTTGCACCGGGTTCAGATACGGCTAACACAGATGCTATGGCAACACGATTTAACTCTCATGAGGATATACAAGCATGTCTGTACATATACAGTTGTTCACATGAAATAAACCACTGAAAAGCATATAGCAGAGAGGAATGTCTTGCATTTCTTTAGTGATACTGAGTGGAACCGTCAATCAATCAACATAAGTGTCAATCAACCATAATGTCTGGGTTGGAATTTATATAACTGTCATTTACAAACAGATAGAAGCCAAGTTTGTCAAGACCAATTTAATTTTGGCTCAAACCTTCTCTAAAAGCCCTGAAGATAGATGGATGGATGGATGGGTGGGTGGACACATGGATGGATGGATGATGCATGGATGCATGGATACATGGATGGGTGGATGCATGGATGGATGTACATATACTGTAGCTTACGTGAAATAAACCACTGAAAAGCAGAGTAGAGAGGAATGTCTTGCATTTCTTTAGTGATAATGAGTGGAACCGTCAATCAATCAACATAAATGCCAATCAACCGTAATGTCTTGGTTGACATTTATATAACTGTCATTCACAAACAGATAGAAGCCAAGTTTGTTAAGACCAATTTAATTTTGGCTCAAACCTTCTCTAAAAGCCCTGAAGATAGATGGATGGATGGATGGATGGGTGGACACATGGATGGATGGATGGATGATGCATGGATACATGGATGGGTTGATGCATAAATGGATGTACATGTACTGTAACTTAAGTGAAATAAACCACTGAAAAGCTTAGTAGAGAGGAATGTCTTGCATTTCTTTAGTGATAATGAGTGGAACCGTCAATCAATCAACATAAATGTCAATCAACCGTAATGTCCTGGTTGACATTTATATAACTGTCATTTACAAACAGATAGAAGCCAAGTCTGTCAAAACCTATTTAATTTTGGCTCAAACCTTCTCTAAAAGCCCTGAAAAATCTAAAAGCCCTGAAGATAGATAGATAGATGGATGGGTGGGTGGACACATGGATGGATGGATGGATGGATGGTGCATGGATACATGGATGGGTGGATGCATGGATGGATGGATGGTTGGATGGAGGGATGCATGAATGGATGGATGGATGGATGGATGGATGGATGTACATATACTGTAGCTTACGTGAAATAAACCACTGAAAAGCATAGTAGAGAGGAATGTCTTGCATTTCTTTAGTGATAATGAGTGGAACCAATCAATCAATCAATCAATCAATCAATCAACATAAATGCATTCACAACATATTTTACTACCATAATGTCTTGGTTGAAATTTATATAACTGTAATTTACAAACAAATAGAAGCCAAGTCTGTCAAAACCAATTGAATTTAGGCTCAAACCTTCTCTAAAAGCCCTGAAGATAGATGGATAGATAGATGGATGGATGGGTGGGTGGGTGAGTGGACGCATGGTTGGATGGGTGGATGGGTGGATGCATGGATGCATGGAAGATGCATGGATACATGGATGGATGAGTGGATGGGTGGATGATGCATAGATGGATGCATGATTGATGGATGCATGGGTGGATGGATGGATGGATGGGTGGATGATGCATAGATGGATGCATGATTGATGGATGCATGGGTGGAGATGGATGATGGGTGGATGCATGGGATGGATGGATGGATGCATGATGGATGGATGATGGATATGATGCATGGATGGATGGATGATGGATGCATGGGTGGATGGATGGATGCATAGATGGATATATGGATGGATGGATGAATGATGGATGGATGGATGGATGGATGGATGGATGGATGCATGGGATGGATGGGTGGATGGATGGATGCATGGGTGGATGCGTGGATGGATGGATGCGTGGATGGATGGATGCGTGGATGGATGGATGGATGGTAGATGGGTAGATAAAAAGGTTTTAAAAGTTTAAGTTAAATCACTACTAAACTAAAACTGAAAAAATACTGCTAAATGAAAATACTTAAAAAGTAAAAAAAAAAAAGGACAAAAGCACACAACAAATTTACTAAAACTTAAACAAAAAAAATTAAATAAAATTAAAACTGAAAGTTTAGATAGATAGATAAATAGATGTTTTTTGGACCAGGATGAAAGAACATCTCCATAAAAAAACAAGGATTACTAGAGTAAATTTTACATGAACTCCATGTACTCCAGTATGTCATTTCAGTCTTTCTACTTGAAAATTGCATGTTTAATTGAACGCAGTACTTGGCATTTCTTTGTAATTAATTGTGAAATTCACTAGCAGTTTCTTAGTTAAAACTTTCTACAGACCTTTTTTTTTTTTCAGTATACCGATTTTGCATGTGCCTGAAGTTCTATTAATTGAAAAATCCTTGCCTCGTTATTCCAATTCATCATCCACTGGAGTGTCACCTATTCACTCAAACTCATTCAGACTCAGTTCTTCACCTGTTTTTTTCCCCAACCTTGATCACACACTGTAATATTAAAGTACAAGTCTGGCTTGATCAAACTCCCTGTAAAATGATGCCATTCTAATGTGTGAATCAGTCGAGCTGTGACCTGTTACTATCTGCCAGACAGACGGCACGGGAAAAACACACACATACACACACACAAATATCTCTTTGACTCTTGCTTTTGAAGCCTGGCAGTGAAGGCATTTACTGAGACAGTGCAGGTGGCAGACACACCATCTGAATCGCAGCTATCTGACACTGATCTTACAAGGCCTGTAGGTTCAGAGAAACCCACCTACCAAATATAAACCGCATTACAAATGTAACAGATCAGAGGTATGTTCCTTCTTTTGTGATACTAAAACAAATCTGTATATGTTGACTCTTTTAGTCTACTGAAGGTCTTATTTATTGAAGATTGTTGTGCAATAAAGTACTGTTTAGTAGCTCAAACACCAGGCAGAAATTCACAGATGTAATGTTAACTGTGCTGGTTAATTTTAAAAAGCACAAGTCCTTCAATATGCCCCAACTTCCTGTTTCAACAGCAAATACATCAACACAGCTCCTTTGTGATTTATCATTCTTACAGCTAGGTTTCCGCACACAGTATGTCGCGTAAGCTTTACGATAATGTCATCGCGACAGGCATCATTACGGCGGGAACCTAATTAGCGGCTTTCGACGTTTGCTGTGGCGACTGTGAGAAAATCCCTGTCTGCTGAGATCACTAGCGCATCGGTCCTGATGGATAAAGACGGGGCCAAGCTTCAGCGCTTAACCACCATCAGCGACGACTCCAGCGGGAGATTTTCACTTGGAGGAAGGATCCACGAATGCATTTGAGCTATTGCAGCTGACGTTAATAAGAAGCGTTTTATCCAGCAAGCCAAGAGCCCAGCAGTACAATCAAAACAGGCCTGTGGCATGTGCTCCTGCCAGTTAACGAACTGTTGAGGCTAAATTACTGTAATGCTACCATAATTATGATTAGAGGAGCATGTCTCCAGCATAACTAGCTGTAATTTTCATGCCTCGAAGAAATGCGTATCAAAACGCGGTGGTTAGAGTGGAAAACGCAGCTACGTTGGGTAAAAAGAGCAGCCGGGAGCGTGTATTTAATTAACCTTGCTTGTAATACATATCAAATCGTTTAAAAACACAATTGCTTAAACTTTATTCATTCAACTATACCAGCTTTTAAGGCCCTGAAGTATCAATTAATACAACGGGATTGTGTTATCATTTCACATGAGGAGGGAGTCATGAGATGTTTGTGTGATCTTCTCTGTGGTTTTCTCTTTCAAGAAGACCAATTTGTTAAATGGTAAGATACTCATCTCTGAATACCTGTGAGAAGCGAAAGACATTTCGGTGCTTAGAAACAGTTGATTAAGCAAGATAAGTTTTTGCATGGTAATGAATGACATTTTACTGCAGCAAATGTGAAGTCAGCACCTTTAGAAGTGCTTTAAAATGGCATTCGGTGCACTTGGGAGTGAGATGAGATTCATTTTCCTTCCAATATCTGCTAATTTACTGTGAATATGAGATGATTGAACATTTTGCTGACTCTTGAGACAAAAACAAGTCTTATAACTTTACCTGCCACTGGTTTCTAAAATAGCAGAATTGCCACTTTGAAATGATGATCATGAGAACATTTTTAATACAAATGTCATTTCATTTGATTTTTTTTTTCAATTTATCTCGATTATGACATTACATTATCATTCACTGCCATAACCCAGTACTTCAAATTAAAATATATATTAAAATGTATAAATGTGCTGTATATTAAAATGTATTTTAAAAGACATATTACCACTGTCAGGAAGGAGAAAGAGATTACTTGTACAAATTATGCTCGTTTAATCATCCAGAGCTCTCTTTTTTCCATGTTTCTATTTTAGCTTAAGATTTAAAAAAAAAATAATAATAATAAAAATACTTTTATTTGGCACCAATGCATTAAATAATAATAATAATAATAATTATATATATATATATATATATATATAAAAATCATCAAGAGCTCTCTTTTCATGTTTCTACATTTTAGCATAAGATTTAAAAAAAAATAATAATAATATTACTTCTATTCGGCACCAATGCATTAAATTGATCAAAAGTGACAGAAAATATTTTTCCTGTTACAAAAAAGTATATTTCAAATAAATGCTGTTTTTTCACCTGAAAATTTATATATATATATATATACACACACACACACACACACACACACACACAAACACACACACAAATATTAAGTGGCACAACTGTTTATTGAGCAGCAAATCAGCATATTATAATGATTTCTGAAGGATCATGTGACATTGAAGACTGGAGTAATGGTGCTGAAAATTCAGCTTTTCATCACAGGAATAAATTACATATTAAAATATATTCAAATAGAAACCATTCATTTGAAATAGCAATAATATTTCACAATATTACTGATTTTACTGTATTTTTGGTCCAATAAATGCACCCTTGATGAGCACAGGATACCTCTTTAAATCATTAACAATCACTCTGTTTGATTGCGGTGACAGTTTAATAGTATTTTATGAAAAAAATGCAAGCAAACACCTCTGAAAATGTTATTTGATACATAACCTTTCTTTTCTTGCATTCCTACAGCAATTGTCCCATGAAGCACTTAAGAATCAATTATGAATACCTGTTTCGGATCAGAGGTTTCAATGGCAAATATCCCAAACGACTCTCAAAGGTGGTTTGAATTGTCCTAAATAACATCTGTTTGGAATCTGATGTGAAAGCGGTTCAGTTTGTTTCCTTCTGTTCTCAGAAGGCCTTTGATGTGCCTACCAGTGCGATTGTCATTCCATAGGAATTTTCCCCTTCCTGTGCCAGCAGTGGAAACAACATACCATCTCCTGCGTCAGTCTAAACTCGCATGTAAACGGCTCATTCCGCAGACATCACACCTGTTTATGTCCTGCCAAGGAAATGCAATGCTGTCAAAATACACGAGCGCTGTGATCTCCCGACACCATCAAGACGGGGTCAAACGCAGTATGAGACAGGAGAGATGAGAGCAGATGGGAAGCGGCAATAAAGAACCTTTTTTTTCCTTCATATTGCAGGCTACATTGCCACAGCGTGTTCTGCTATTGTGCATGGAAAGATATTGAACTGCCATAGTGGAAATCACATTAGACTTCTGAGGGCATTCGCCGTTATTACTTTGATATGGTTGTTGTCGCCGCAAGTGAATAAAGCAAATGGATTCCAATAACATTCGACTCCATGTGCCACTGCGTACGGGCAGGGGCCGAACTGAAATCAGGCTATACGGGGGCGGATAAACGAGCGTTCGGAAGAGAAGTTCACCAGTATGAGCTCGGCGGCCAGCAATCACACCATATGCCAAGATTCTGTGGCCAGGATAAACAAGAAAACAGCACAACAAACAGCAAAAGCAATAAAGCGCAGTGAAATACACATGCAGTAAACATACAAATTTGTTATTTTGCCGTGCAGAAGGAACATTTGCATTGATTTTGTTTGGGAGCAACTATAGTGCTGACACGCACCAGAGCTGCACCGGCCGCAGAGGCTTTGATTGTGTCCGTGGAGAATTACCATCCTTAACTATTTGGTCTCTCGCATTCCATTGAAACAGTACTGTCAACATAATTATCATGCCTCTGTAATAAATAACAAAAACAATGGCGATGGCAGTGTAATAACTGAGACAGCATAATTGCCGTGCCAACACTGGCCTTCTGAGCTATAGTGACTAATCGCTGGAGAATCTATTAGGAGACCAGACGGAGCAAAACAATGCATTTGAGATGGAAAGTGATTTACAGAAGTCAAAAGTGTTCTGCATATAAAATGTATCAGACCTTTAAAAAAATGCTAGTAGTAGATATAATAGCATCATATATACACTAACATATGTAGCCTATATATATACTGTTATATGCATGTATCTAGATGGACTGTGATACACTTTCACTCTACATAGACTGTAATACAGTAATACAACAATAATTTCTCAAATACTGATTACATATCTACTGATAAATTTAACCGTCATCACAGTGGAATAAGATGACTGGATGCTTTCAACTGATTTCCTAAAACTGTCACCAACTGAATTGCAGTGGTCAAACCATTTAAAATATAGTGAATTAAAGAAGTCCACTTCCAAAACAAAGATTGACATATAATGTACTCACCCCCTTGTCATCCAAGATGTTCATGTCTTTCTTTCTTCAGTCGTAAATAAATTATGTTTTTTGAGGAAAACATTTCTGCATTTTTCTCCATATAATGGACTGCTATGGTGCCTTCCAAAATGCAGTTTAAATGCAGCTATGATCCCAAATGCGGTTGTAAACGATCCCAGCCGAGGAAGAAGGGTCTTATCTAGCGAAACAGTTATTTTCAATTAAAAAAAATACAATTTAAATACTTTTTAATCTCAAACACTTGTCTTGCGTTTCTCTCCCTGAACTCTGTGTGTTCTGACTCAAGACAGATAGGTTATGTCGAAAAACTCAAATCGTATTTTCTCCCTCAACTTCAAAAATCATTTCAAAATTATCCTACATCATTGCAGAAGTACCGACCCAGTCTTTGCAAAGTGAACATGCAAAGAAGATCAAACACCCTTAACTAAAAAGGTAAAACAGCGATATAGGACGATTTTGAAGTTGAGGGAGAACATGAGATGGGAGTTTGTCGACATACCCTAACTGTCATGAACAAGAACAAAAACAGTCCAGGCAGAGTAAGACAACACGAGCATTTGACATTAAAAAGTTTATAAATTGTATTATTTTTATTAAAATATCCGATCGTTACGCTATAAGATCCTTCTTTCTCGGCTGGGATCATTTACAACCACATTTGGGATTGTTTGAAGCCGCATTTAAACTGCATTTTGGAAGTTCAAAATCGGGGCACCATACCAGTCCATTATATGGAGAAAAATGCTGAAATGTTTTCCTTAAAAAACATGATTTCTTTATGACTGAAGAAAGAAAGACATGAACATCTTGGATGACAAGGGGGTGAGTTCATTATATGTGAATCATGGTTTTGGACTTCTCCTTTAAGCTACGAACTTAATGCACAATGTTTCCATCAAACGTGTATTTTGAGGTGCATCTCGTCATATTAATGGAGTGTTTCACTAGTTAGCAGTAAACCGGTTACCTTACTTAAATATATTCATCGGTTTGTGTTGGATGTTATCGTTGGAATAGAAAACTTGATATTTTATTAGTAAACATCATACTTTTTCCCTTATTTCAGTTAATGTCATGAAACATAACCAGTAGTAGTACTAACAGTGTCGTGTAAACATGGCTGACCACGCGAAAAAGGGAGGAACAGACAAACCGAATCAATTGAGTGAGTCATTTAGAACCGCTCAGCTTGATTCAAACTCATGACTTGAGTCATTCAGTTCAAGCGATTCACTATCAAAAACCAGATCAAAAGAGCCATCCATTTTCGAATTTCGACATCGCTTGTAATCAATTTTAAAAGAACGTAGTGATGGGTGAAACAGCTTTTCAAAACTCATAATCAGTCGCAAAATGATTCTTTTGAAGCGTTTCAATCGGATCGCGAATCATGAATCATTTGATTTAGATCGGGACTTCAAATCGCGAATCAATTCATTTAGATTGGAACTTCGTGTATCGCGAATCATTTGATTCAGATCAGGACTTCAAATCGCGAATCATTTGATTTACATTCAGAAAGGGTTTTGAATCATTTGATTTTGATCAGAACTTCGGAGCAGGTTCGCGAATCATTTGTCTTAGATCGGAGCATATCGCGAATCATTTCATTCAGATAAGGACATCAAATCGCAAAACATTTGATTTAGCTATATCGGAACTTCGGAGCGGGCTCGAATCATTTGATTTAGATCGGAACTTCGCTTATCGTGAATCATTTGTTTCAGATTGGGACTTCGGAGCATGTATCGCGAATCATTTGATTTATATTTCAAATTCAGAGTGGTTTCGTGAATCTTTAGTTTCAAATAGGAGCTTTGGAGCGGGTTCGCGAATCATTTCTTGAACTGAATGATTCTCGATACACGCTCCGAAATCATGATCTGAGACAGTTCGAGAATCATTTGATTTAGATCCTAAGTTCGGAGCAGGTTCACAAATCTTTTTAGTCAGATAGCCCTGGTGAAAAAACCAGCATATGCTGGTAGGTATGTTTTGATGCTGGAATGCTGGTTAGGTAGGTTTTGATGCTGGTTTAAGCTGGTCCTTTGCTGGTTTATGCTGGTCCTTTGCTGGTTCATGCTGGTCCTTTGCTGGTTCATGCTGGTCCTTGACCAGCAACATGACCAGCAAAAACCAGCAAAGGACCAGCTTAAACCAGCTAAGGACCAGCATAAACCAGCAAAGGACCATCTTAAACCAGCAACATGACCAGCAAAAACCAGCAAAGGACCAGCTTAAACCAGCTAAGGACCAGCTTAAACCAGCAACATGACCAGCAAAAACCAGTAAAGGACCATCTTAAACCAGCTAAGGACCAGCATAAACCAGCAAAGGACCATCTTAAACCAGCACCAAAACATACCTACCAGCATATGCTGATTTTTTCACCAGGGAGGAACTGGTACATCCTGAATCATTCATTCAGATCAGGACTTCAAAGCACTAAGACAGTACATTAAGACAGTACAGTTATAAAAACTAAAAGAAAAACAAAGTATACACAAATACAAATCTTAATACATAAGCTTTTTGTGAATTCTGGATTAACTCATTAATCTGTTCATTAAACCTCTTCATATTTAAAGAAAAACAACAGAACAGAAGTTTCCAAAGTTGGACATCACTTGTTATGATTTTGAAATGCATAGAATTTAACAGGGACACTATGAAATGTTCCTACCATCATCCAGCGACTACTAATTTTGATCAATTAAATGTCTGTTGTCTGCCGTTATGATAGATAGATAGGAGGAAAAAATGATTTTGTGTATACATTTATTCATGTTCTAGAACTCTCTGTTCATGCAAAAGTGAGAGGTGTATTAGGATGGAGACACACAGTACATCCTGTGGTTCCTGCACAGGAACTGAATGCTGAGCTCTTCATCAATGACCATGACTCATCCAGCCCGTGGCCTACCTCCATTCTCAAACAGAGCAGCTCCGGATGCCAAGAAGCCCATTCTGAAATATGACTCCCCGGAGAACCTAGTGTACCGTATGACTGGATGGAACTACACTGATTGTTTCTGCAGCATGACTGGGTGAAATTACAGCCCTGCTCGAGAAATCTTCAGAGATTTTTACCTCGGAATTGCAGTTCATCCAGCACAATGTTATTTAATAGCCTAGTGCATATTGTGTAATCTTTGATAAAACCCAGTTAACATAATGTCTTGCTGTTGGACGGAAGACTAATTTGTTGAAAACCAGATTTTCTTAAGGCACGTCATAGCTTTGTATCATTTTTGATAATCTCTTTCAGGATTTGTTCACTAGTGAGTAAATGCAGTATGACTAAGTGTAATAGCATTGATGCCTTCAAGAACAAAATGTGATTTTGGTGTTCTTTGATCAACATTAATTGTAGTTCCTAAGGCCCAAAAACTGCAAACTACAAGATCAGGAATTCATTAATTGACATGCTGCATTTTTGGAGCTGTCAAACGGTAATGTCATATACTACCAAATCACGCTAAACGGCTTTCGCAATATGACTAGATGAAAGTAGTGTGATGACGTCTACAGTATGACTGAGTGAAACCACATTGATAACTTTTATAAAACAACAGATTGGATTTCTCTGTGCTAATACATCTACATCAGCGAAGCAGGACTGAAATCAATATCTGAAAAGTCATCAGCATATCATGATCACATTTAGTTGCATTTAAAATAGCCTGGTATTGTCTATCTTTTTGCAAATGGCATTTTGTATCTGTAGAGCTCTAATCTCTAAACAACAGCCAGGCTGTGGTTAGTTTCTGTCTACACAGATCGTCCTCCCACAGTTATCTGAAATTACATCGGTGACTAATACTGATGTTACATTTTCGTGTGTAAACTGCAACCGATTATAGCATGTCTACAGTAGGAGCGTTAAAGGAATAGTTCAGCCAAAAAGTTAGATTTGCTTAAAATTTACTCACCTTCTGCCATTTAAGATGGGTTTAAGAACAGATTTGGAGAAATTTAGCATCACTTGCTCACAAACAGTTTCTCTGCAGTGAATGGGTGCCGTCAAAATGAGAGTCCAAACAGCTGATAAAAATATCACAATAATCCACAAGTAATCCACAACACTGCATCATATTAGAGAAACAAATCCATCATAAAGACATTTTTAACTTAAAAAACATCACTTCTGGCCAAAATGTATGAGTCTGTAATGCATAATAATGCTTCCTCCAGTGAAAAAGTCCATCCTATGTTGTTCTCTCACATCAAAATCCACCAGTATATTTGTTTAGATCTGTATATTTCCTTGTAAACAGTGCTTGACCTGTGCATATTTCTCTCCTGATTCAGAAAAGATGACTTTTTCTAATGCAGAAAGCAACAGTACTTGCATTTTAGCCAGAAGCAATGGCTTGAAAATCATAATAATAGATTTGTTTCTAATAAACATGTGTGTTTTCACTTAACAAAACATTAATTGATGTACTGGAGTGGTGTGGATTACTTGTGGATTATTGTAATGTTATTTTTAGCTGTTTGGAATCTCATTCTGACGGCACCCATTCAAATGCACATGATCCATTGCAAATTATATGTTAAAGGAGAAGTCCACTTCCAGAACAACAATTTACAAATAATTTACTCATCCCCTTGTCATCCAAAATGTTCATATCTTTCTGTCTTCAGCTGTAAAGAAATTATGGTTTTTGAGGAAAACATTTCAGCATTTTTCTTTATATAATGGACTTGATTGGTGCCCCGATTTTGAACTTCCAAAATGTAGTTTAAATGCGGCTTCAAATGGCTCTAAATGATCCCAGCCGAGGAAGAAGGGTCTTATCTAGCATCATTTTTTTTCGAAATAATTGTGTACTTTGTAAACACAAAAGCTCGTGTAGCACAGGCTCTGGGATGCGCCTTCATGATGCTACGAATTAGTGATGGGTCGTTCTTGAACGATTCGTTCATTTTGAACAAATCTTTAATGTGACTCGGGAAGAACGAGTCGTCTCGGGGAGTGATTCTATTGGGCTCTGTACTGGAATTAGTTCACTAGTTTCGAGTCTTCAGGTTTTTTCGAGTCGTTCGTTCATCTTATGGGGCTGTCACGTGATGAACGAACGACTCAAACCTGAAAACTTGTCAGATGAGAGGTGAGGTGAGCTAATCATAGACTAAAGACCCAGGTAAACAATGAATTAATCTTTTCTGTTTCTTATAGCATTATAGTTTTGTCTTGTTTGTAGTGTGATCAACATTTGTGTAAGCAGTAGATGTGTTAGGGAAGTCACACGTAACATTTTAATTATATTGTGCTAAAATGAACAAAATTAATGAAATGACTCGAAAAACGGTTCGTTCATTTTGCTGAACGAGACTCAAAGGTCCGAGTCAGTAAAATGATCCGAACTTCCCATCACTACTACGAATCACATCTAAGTTCATCGTCTATATACTCCGGCTCAAAAGGTAGAGAATGGCAAAAAACTCTGTGACAGATCTTTTCGCTAGATAAGACCTTTCTTCCTCGGCTGGGATCGTTTAGAGCTCTTTGAAGCTGCATTTAAACTACATTTTATTTTGGAAGTTAAAAATTGGGGCACCAATCAAGTCCATTATATGAAGAAAAATCCTGAAATGTTTTCCTCAAAAACCATAATTTCTTTACGACTGAAGACAGAAATGCATGAACATCTTGGATGACAAGGGGGTGAGTAAATTATTTGTAAATTGTTGTTCTGGAAGTGGACTTCTACTTTAATATGTAGGTACAAGTAAGATGTTATTGCAAAATAAAATCTTCCAGTCAAGATCGACCTGAGTTTATTTTGCAATAATTATTATAATGAAATGTTTATATTTATGCTAAATAAAAAAAATATTTTATGCATGAGACAGATTCTACATTTACATCACAAAGTCTGTATATGTCTATTCTTGACCAGTTTTCCCTGCTTCTAGCATTAGATGTGAGCAGACATCGAGCATTAAAGATAAACACATTGTGCGTTCGACATGTCATGTTTTGATCCCCGCCTCACTAATTTCATTTGCTGTATCCGTGGCAACAAAGGGGAAAGAATAACAGAGCATCCCTTATCACCTTCACAGCCAAATAAAGTGGAGCTCTTCCTACTGGTGACGCTTTGTCGCAGTTTATCTCCGCATCTGTAAGAGCGAGCGTCACCAGGCACAGTTAGCAGCTTGCCACATGTATCGAGATGCTATCAGAGGAGCCGCCATATCAAAGAGTCTAATGCAGACAGGGCTTATCTCACCGAGAACTCACACATGTGCTATGTAGGGCACGTTTTATCAGAGCGCTGCCATTACTGCCATTGCAACAGCAGATGCGGGTCAGGATGACCGCTGAAGGACCGGAGGATCAGCTGCTCGCTGTGTGTTTGGAGTGGCCATCTGAGATTGCCAAATAAGTCAGAGTGTAGGTGACATGTTGCAGCAAAGGTTCAGGTGAAATGAATAATTTACTCAAAAATGACTTTATTTAGTTGGGCCCTGTAGGATAGTTTTCGCATGAAAAAACCCCAAAAATGTTTTTTCATACCACCACAGGTTATGAACTAAAAAAAACAAACAAAGCAAAATTGCTTATGCACAATATTATAAGTCTTTTGAAGCCATAATGTGTGAGAAACACAGAAATTTAGGTTGTTAGTCATGCAGTTTTCTTATTTTTCGACTGTCATATAGTCAAATTGGCATATAGGGATGGACGATATTTCTTTCAGGCAGGTTCACAATCCACTTTATGTTGTTTTTAAAGATTTTGGTTGATTTTAAAGTTACTGAGCAGTACAGGCAAAATAATTTCCTTATCCAAAAACAAACAAACAAACAAAAAAAACCACACAAAGACCTAAAGTAACAAAAAATAAATAAATAAATAATAAACAAAATAAGAAAAAATAATGACAGATCATTTAGACCAAAGTGCATTTCATATTCAGTTATTAAATATGATTAATTAAATAATTTAACATTTTATACAATTAATTATAAATGCATTGCACAATACGGCAAGGATGCCTTCCGCAAAAAAACAAAATAAAAATTATTTATTTTTTTGTTTGTTAAATATTCTTAATTAAATAATTTAATTTTTTTTTTATAAAACTAATTATACCTACATTTCACAATATGGCAAGGATGCTTTCTGCCTGAAAAATACAAATAATAATAAAAAATATATATTATATATATCTATACACTGTCAGTATAATTTATATTAGAGTTACTATACTGTATTTATATATTTACTCTGCTTTATTATTAATCAGTTTATTTGGAAATACTTTACACCATTATAATTTAAACAATATAATATAATATAATATAATATATATATATATATATATATGCAATTTATAGTAAAGTAAAGATATTTAAATATTTAAAGTAAATATCTCAAAATCCCAAAAATTGCATGCATAACTATTATGGGGAAAAAATGAATTAGGAAATGCAGTTCAGAATAGTTACAGATGGAGTACATCATGACACTGCTGTAACATGTCAAGTTAATGCTCCGAATAAGTTTCAGTTTTGGGCGTATATGATCAAAGATGTCTAATTTTCTATCTAATGCATGCACGGTCGTGCTGTTTCGGTGAAAAAAATCCCCCCTGTGTTTATTTGTAGCGCTTGTGGCCTCGGCCCACAGATTCAGAGCTGCGGTGCCCACTCACTCACTCACCCACCCAGAGCGTTTTCATTCTGAGAGAGAGCATTCGTGACCCACCTACGTCTGATTCATGCACAGCCAGTCGTAGGCCACTCTAACAGCAACCTGACGGCCATAAACCATCTCTGACATAATGTTTCCAAGGTCAACCAGTTATGAAATCAAAAGATTAGAGTCCCACATGAGACAAGCTTCAGGCCACACATGCACACAGAGAAAGTTTCCATACCTTGCAGATATATGTGAAATGAATTTATCATGCAAAGCATACGTTAAGCGTACAGTTCCAAATTCTGATCCATTTGCACAAAATATCACAAAAAGCAATGCAGTTGTTTTGAAAGTTGGCATAGTAGCTCATGCACAAAATCTGAAGACATGATTGTTTTGTGTGAGAAAGAAAACCAATTTCTGTTGTTATTCACTGATTTAATGTTAAATGGATGTTTGGTCACATGGCATGCACGAACCAGTGGCGTATGGCCTCATAACACTGTTAAAGTCCATTTTAAAACTAAAAAAAAAAATCTAAGTAAACAGGTTTGAAGATGATTAAAGCTTGTTTACATCATGGAATGAAGGAATAAAGGAATGAATGAATTAGGTAATTATATCTTTTTATTATTTCACAATTCTGACATTTCCCCTTGCAATTCTGAGTTTATATTTCACAATTCTGACTTTTTTCCTGCAATTCTAAGAGCAATATCCAGAATTGCGAGATATAAACTTGCAATTGCAAAATAAATAAATAAATAAATAGATAAAAATAAAAAAACATAATAATAATAATAATAATAATAATAATAATAATAATTACTTATTATTATTATTATTATTATTATTATTATGACTTTATTAATACACATTTTTTTTTGAGATATAAATTCAAAAGAATTGCAATAAAAGTCAGAATAATTAAATAAAAATTTGCAATTACCTTGTTCATTTTTTATTCCATGAGCGAAACAAACTTCCATAATGAAATAATTACTAAAAATAGTAAAATATTTCTGTACACTTTTTTTCTGAGCAGCTTGTTTACGCCATGGAATGAATGAAAGAATAAATGAATGAATAAAGTAATTATAACTTTTTATTTCACAATTTGAACATTTTTCCTTGCAGTTCTGAGTTTATATTTCACAGTATTTTTACTTTCATTTTATATTTCACAACTTGCAATTGCAAAAATAAATAAATAAATAAAATGTTACATAAATAAATAAATAAATAAATAATAATAATAATAATAATAATAATAATAATACTAAAAAAAGTAAAAAAAAAAAAAATAATAATAAAAAAGAAGGAGAAAAACTTTAAAGATTGAGAATTTAGAGAAAAAGTCTGAATTGAGTTTATATCCCAAAATTATATTTTCATCTTGCAATTCTGGAAACAAAGCCCAAATTTTGAGATATAAACTCAAAAAAATTCAGAATAATGAAATAAAAATTACATTTTTCATTTTTTTAATCCATGACAGAAACGAACTTCCATTATTAAATCTGTTAAAATAGTAAAATATTTCTTTACATTTTTTTAACAGTCATTTTGGCAGCATAAAGTAAAAAATAATTTGTGCATGTTAACATACTGACTGACGTTACTGTAGATGCACATAAATGAGTTTTTAGCAATGAAACATGCACTCACACACACACTCACTGTACAAACAAGCACACCTTTACATACAGACATATGCAAACAAAGAAAGAGGGAAAGAGAGATAGTAAAAGAGAGAGAGAATGAGCGGTAGAGCTGGTCACAGTGGAAACTCTGACTCATCTGCTCCTGCCACTCGGAGCCCAAATCAATTTACCATTGAGTCATCACAGGACTTCCTCTCTCTCTCTCTCTCTCTCTCTCGTTCAGGTTCTTTCTCACTCTTTCTCTTTCGGCTGTCAGCTGAACATGCATTGAGGTTACAGCGATGTTTTTCTGCGTGCTCCAGGGCACATTTTTACGCAGTCCAAATGCATCATAGCTGCTTGGGTAATTATGGCAGCACCAGCAGGTTTTATAGCGTTCAGCCGCACAAAAACAGTTCCTCTTTATAAGATACACGACAGAAACTGTCTTCACTTCTCTGAGCACACGCTGAATCTCATGCAGCAAGACTTGCTGATAAAACCACTGTATATAGATGAGACTACAAAGAGAAAGTCCTGATAATAAAGCATCTTTACATGCAAAAGACTTCAAACCATGACGGGTGAATTTACAAACAGTTGCTTCCCTTTTGCATGCGATTTTCATGAACAATCCAGTTTGTGCACAATGGTAAAGGATAAGGCATATTTTTTAATATTTATAATTAAGCATTGTCATTCTTTTTAAACACAAACATGCCTCAATTTGATGCAAATTTGCCTTACTTACCAAAAAAAAAAAAAAAAAAAAAAAGCAAATTGCTTGGTGCAGTTTACTTTGCACCATTACTACATGTATTGAATAAAATAGAAAGGATGTTTGTTTACATTTTCTATTGCTCATATACATCACCATACATTATTTCTCCCTACTTTAAATAAAATAAATGTTAACTGAAATAAAATAAAATATAAAAACAACTTTTTTAAAAACAACTTTTATAAAAACTACAAAGGCAACATTTCTCATTTTAACAACTTCCTATTTTTTACATTTTTTTTTAGTAATTTAATAATAATTACATTTTTTATTTTATTTTATTTTATTTTATTTATTTTATTTTATTTTATTTTATTTTATTTTATTTTATTTTATTTTATTTTATTTTATTTTATTTTATTTTATTTTATTTTATTTTATTTTATTTTATTTTATTTTATTTTATTTGGATTTTCTTCCCCACCTTCTTATAGTACCGACCTATAACAGTTTTCTTCTAAATCTCTCATTATGCTATATTGTTTACCAATATTGGATTCAATCTTTTTATCAACTTGTTTCTGGGTGGCAATTACCAAAATTATCCACAAATAAAGGCCTCATTCTCATATCAGTGAGGCCTATGATCAGTCAGTTCCAAAAAGAAATACAAAACCTGTGCTAAAATAAAACAAAACAAATAAATAAAATAAAAAAACGTATTAAATATTTATATATTTAATATATATTATATTTATTTATCCATATAAACTAAATCACATTAAGGATTTTCAGCCCAGAACAAGGGATAGCTTTAAGTGCTAAACTAAAACTAATAAATAACAATTAATAATAACTATAAAGACATATTCCAACAAAAACTAATAAAAATGACAAAAGCACAGCAAAATTACTAAAACTAAAATGAAAGTGAAAACATAAAAAGGTGCAACATTGCACTATGTAAATTGCACTCATCGCTATTTTTTGAACATGTTTTGCCGCTACCTTTTTTTTTTTGCATACTTCCTTTAACCAGTCAGGTGCTTAAACAACGCAGACCGAGGATGCAAATTCATGCACGCTTCATTCTGCATGCACAGCATGTCTTAAATATGCACAACCTCCACAACGGTTTCTGAAACACTTTCGTGAAGACCCTCCAAACCACAGGAGAATATGAAGAGGAGAACCTCAGTGACCCCATAATGCAATGCACCGCTCGCCAATGCGAAGCAGATGATGGCGTGGAGCCTCAGCCATTAAAGACCACAGAGCCTGAGGCCAACACACAAAGACCTCCAACCACTGACCAGCCCGACAGATTAGCCAGTTACTCACGCTTCCATAAATCACATGAGACAACTTGCATTCTCTGGACGGAAAGGGAGACAGAGACGGGCGGAGGGAATCGTTTTAAAGTTGCATGCAGCCTGAAAGCTCTTCTCACGTGTCTCAGCTGGAATCCAATTTGATGCAGACTGTTATTGTTGCTGGTGACCTGAACCAGAAAGCAGAACTGCGTTTAATGAGGGTGTGCGATTTTGCGGTTTAGCACTTAGGTTGACATTTCCTTGAAGATGTCAACACTCTGTTAACTGTGCTAAAGAGCGTCTTGTGATTTATTTATGACGAATACCAGAACATCTGTCCTTACAAACAGTCAATTTCGTAAAGAATGCATACTTTTATTCAGCAAGGATGCATTAAATTAATCAAAAGTGACTATTTCAATTAAACTGAACTTTCTATTCATCAAGGTTTTCACAAATGCATCAGCACAACTTGTTTAAACATTGATAATAATGTTTCTTAAGCAGCAAATCAGCATATTAGATACATGATTTCTGAAGGATCGTGTGACAATGAAGACTGGAGTAATGATGCTGAAAATTCAGCTTTGCATCAGAAATAAATTGCATCTTAAAATATATTCAAATAGAAAACAGTTATTTTAAATTGCAATAATATTTCAAAATATCAAAGTTTTACCTGCAGCCTTTGATAAGCACACACACACACACACACACACACACACACACATATATATATATATATATATATATATATATATATTTTTTTTTTTTTTAATTAATTAATTAATTAATTTATTTATTTATTGCTTTTTTTTGGTGAAATTTATGTTTTTTTTCTAGCTGGAAAATGCGATCCTTTAGTTTAAGTTTTTTTAATTTCCAAATGAAATTTTAAGTACTTTCCCACTAATTTGTTTAAGTCTCTTTGAGAAAAAAATGCCTGTTTTTCTTTCTTTTGATCCTGTATTGATCATGCATTACCACTTTAATCAGGATTTGTGCAGTTACTTCACCCAAAAATGAAAATTCTGTCATGATTTCATCACACTCATGTCGTTCCAAACTCGTATAACTTTCTTTCTTCTGAGGAACATTCATAATGTTCACATTTAAACGTAGCGCCTCTAGACACACCGTGGCACATCCGTGATGTGAAACATTGTTTCCTATATATCTTGTTACTGATCATGATGTAATGTGTTTGAATGTTTTGAATTAACTGCACGAATTAGATTTGAGAGCTTGTCTGCGCACAAAGCTATCAGATGACTTAAAAAGAGACTGAATATAATGCAGTTGTGATACTTTTTGGTGTTTTTTGAGATTGAAAAGATATTGTACTCACCCTCATGTCACCCTAAATGTCCATGTCTTGCTTTTTTAGTGTTGGCCATGTTACTTTAAAAAAGTAATTAGTTATAGTTACTAGCTGCTTCCTCATAACGGAGTTAGTAACTGAGACTCATCATTATAAAAGTAACTAATTACCAGGGAATGTAACTATTGTGTTCCTTTTAAAAATGTTCAAATGTCAAATAACTTGGATGCCCCCATATGTCAAATGAATGAAATTTAAAAGAAATGAATGAAATTTTTAGTTAGCTCACCACAATTACAAAGCTTATTGGCACAGTTTTGTAAATATCTGAATTATAATATGACATTATGATAATTTAGCATTAAACTAAATGCATATTTGTCATATTGACTGAACTTAGGACTGGTGGTGGTGTTTAATATATTGTTTGTATTTTAGTGTTTCTATAAAAAAGTTGAAAAAATGAAAAATAATACTGAAAAGATAACAAATCTACTAGGGATTCTACTACTAATAACAATATAAAGCGCACTAAGGTTTAATGAGCTGCTGGGTTCATGAATATTAATCACGTTGTATGCATTCGCTCGAACTGATTTGCTGAAATCAAAACAGGGGCGATAATTGGTGAGCGCTAGCCAATGAGATTACCGTTTGCGCATTAGTCCCGCTGAAGAAAAACTGAAGAATTCCAAAGGAACTCCGTTATTTTGACAGGAAAATACAGCAAAGAATATCGTTTACATGTAGCATGTCAATTCTGCATGGTATATAAGACTCTTTCGCTCTGAATGTGTCTTTGCGTGTGTGTAACACAAAGCGACGGCTAGTCACGTGCCTTCACGCTAGAGTCAACGGTTCGTCAAATAGAGGTACGCAGCGCATCCATGCAGATGAACTGAAAAAAAAAAAATTATAATATAATAAATTATAGTAACGCCGCATTTTATTGCCAATAACGGTCATTTTCTAAAATAAAAAAATAAAATTGATATAATCTTTAACCACAAATGCTAATCTTGCACTACCTCGACTTCACACGACATCGTTGCGTGGGAAAGGTCAAGCATGACGTAAGCGGAAGTACCGACCCAGTGTTTACAAAGCAAACGTGCAAAGAAAGTCAGATACACTTCACATAAAAAGGTAAAACAATGATGTCAGGAGGTTTTGAAGTTTAAGAAAATTTGAATTTTACGCCCTACACTACTTTTTGACCCAAAGTATACAGACGAAGAACTAGGGTTGTCCAAAAAAAAAAAAAAAAAAAAAAAAAAAAATTTGAATTTCGAATATTCGTCAAATAGGCAGCCTTATCAGTACAAGATGCCATGACAATGTAATTGTCGTTGCATTATTATGTTTCTATTAGCTTATCCAGTTGAAGCCTCTAGATTCCGCACTGCTGTGTTGTTCATTAAAAACGTAGAACATCAATGCGGAGAACATCTTGCTTACGTCAAAACCGAAACTAAGCCGTTCACACAGAGCACTTTATTTTGCGCACTTTTTTAGAGGGATATCTATCACCATTTCACTTGCGTGTTGCATAAGATCGATGCAGGTTTAGAAAACCATGTAAAATTAATGCAAGTTCAACTTTGAAAAAAACATATCACAAGACTTTATCGCGATTTTTCCCCCATCCCACTGCATCTCATGTTTTTAAATGAAGAAAGTACTCTGTGTGATTGGCTTTCGGTCCTTTGTATTAAACTCATAAATACATGATGCTGTTTTGTTTATAGTTGTTTAAGCAACTTAATTAATTAGAACTGGTTAATAAACATTTTTCATAGATAGTCATGTCATTTTATTGCTTGGAATACACGTGCATTAGTAATATTTTGCTCAATGCGCCCTCTTGTTACCTCATGAGAGAAGCCAAACGCTTTTTCACCCCAACTGAAATTATGCGTTTTAAATTTAAATTTTAAAGGGGTCATTGGATGCTAAGTTCACTTTTACATGTTGTTTGAACATTAATGTGTAGAAATCTACCGTATAATGATAAAAATCCATGCAGTGGTTTTTAATTAATCTGTAACAATAATATTCCCTTTTTCAAATCAAGCCATTCTCAGATGCCTGTCAGTGTGACGTCACACCGACAGAGGCCACTCCCACAATAGTTGATTGACATGAGCGTTTTACCTCAGATCAGCTGTAACAGTCCGCCCTCTTTGTTTCGATGCTGGAGCAGGGATGTAAGTCAGACAAGAATATCTACAGTTGAGCGATTGAGGTGTTGTGTAGCTGGATGTAATAATGAACGTAGTGGTCGTCATTTACTCCAGACGTCTGAGCCGCTGAAGATGCAGTAGATTACGTTTGTTTGTGAAGGGAATGCACCTCCCGATCTACATATATCTGTCTATGTTTGCGCAAATCATTCGTGATCCAGCTTCACGTACAGCAGAAGTGAGTATAAGGGGTTTTTTTTATGAATCTTTGCAATCACCTTTCCTAATAATGTGCTAGTCAGCAAGTTTAGCGGCTAAACGCAGCTGAAGTAAACAGGCTTGTCTCTCCACAGAGAGAAGAGAGGGGCGGGGCAAGCAGAGCTCATTTGCATTTAAAGCAGCCTCGACCAGAATGAGATGATTTTTGCAGAGCTGATTTTGGCAAGGTAAAAAGAGTGTTTTACACAACCATTGAGAATTTTAGTATATTTAGAATTTAGAAAGTATATTATGGACTTTTCATTAAGACCCTAAAGAATCATATCAACTTGTGGAAAATGGGCATCCGATGTCCCCTTTAAGAATATTTAAATACAAAATTCGAATTTAGTTTTTCAGCCATTTTGGCAGCCCTACGAAGAACTAACCATTACGAATGCGTGAAGTTGTAAACGAGCATTGCAGAGCTAGTGCATTTGTGGTTAAAAAGTATATAATTTTTTATTTTTTTAAGAATATGACAGATCGTTTCACTAGATAAGACCCTTATTCCTCAGCTGGGATCATGTAGAAACCTTTGAAGCTACAATTTGGACCTTCAACCCGTTGGCTCCCTTTGAAGTCCACTAAAAATTAAGAAAAATCCTGTAATGTTTTTCTCAAAAAAGTTTCTTTTAGACTGAAAAGAAAGAAAGAAAGACATTAACATCTTGGATGACATGGGAGGTGAGTAAATTATCAGGAAAATTTAATTCAGTAGTGGACTAATCCTTTAAATCACCTCTTTTAGGAAGAAAAAAGCAGCTCAGACATTCAGCAAAACATCTGCTTTTGTGCCCTCACAAAAAAGTTGCACGTTTTGGAACAAACTGGTTTTACTAAATTAATCTTTTAACAAAAGCTTTCCACTTCATATTCAACATATTTATGCCAAAACATGACTACTGACTTAATGAAAACTGAATGTGCTGAAGTTTTCATAATGCAATACCCATGCAACAGTCACGTGTGAGTAATGTATGTGAGAATGGAAAAAGTGCTCAAACTTTTTGACACGTGCTGAAAGTTTTGACACGTCCGTCTAGCCGAGAGACAGAAAGAAGGAAACGCATTGAAAAATGAATCTGAGACTTCCTCTGGTGTTGGAGCGGGTTGCCACGACCACCCTGATGCCTGCTGTATTTGTCTCGTTTATCTAGACATGATGCAACACCGAGCTCAGAGTTAGAAACCCACCGATTGGCCGCCGCGCAACAGCCTTAAGGGATGGAGGGGGGAAAAGTAGCAATGCATCACCTCAACTGGTGGCAATAAATCTGGAGTCTTTCTTTGGGTGTGCTCCAGTCATGTAAAAGCTGTTTAAATCACCATCCTTCCTGCCATATTACTCACCCTTGACTGCCGTACGCTAAATTACATTTGGGCTTGAATTCCAACCCTCTCACTGCGGGCGGCTTAACGCGTGAATAGGAATTGATCCGCTCTATGAGGCCGCGTCAGGTTGATTTCTCCGTCTTACAGAATGGGGGGAGTGACCTTCCGCGTCAGGTTTCAGAAGAGAGACGAGTCGAATCAAATTCCTTTTGCTTAATTCCGGCACAATGAAGGGATTGTGGTGGGCAGTGTTCGTGCACGTGTCAGATGAAAGACCGTGTCACCTGCGAGGGCCGATTAACCTCGGCTCTACGCCTGCTGCGCTGCTCACTTTCACTCTCAAAGAGAGGTCAGAGGTCACATTCCAAGCCTGAATTCTTGACCTCCTCAATTAATGCTCATATATTTCATTCGGTGTTCAACACAAGACTTAGAACCTTTAGAATCAGATGCGGCTGCATTTGTTGTTGTGATGTTTTCATGAATCCTTTTCCTTCACACTTTGCTTTCTAATCCAAGAAAACATATTAAAGGAATATAAAATGCATGTATGCATTAAATTAATTTATTTTTCAGTTAATGTTTCTTAAAATTCCATTTAAGCTTCTTCTTCTTCTGAGACTAAATTCTCACTGTAACTCAGGTCAGACCTTAAGACTGTTCTGAAGTAAGTTGCTATCTTTTCCAACTGATCGGCTCACAGTTTTCGAAAACCAAAAAATCAAAAAACAAAAATCCTTTAGACTTTCATTGAAGGGGGTCAAAACTTGTGTTCAGCAAGACTTATAGAGTGTTTAAGCAGTGTATCACTAGCAAAGCTTAATGAGTATCATTAAGATGTCATGTCAAATCATCAAAACATGTCAACCCTGCTGAAAAACAGCTAAAACCAGTAAAACCATGGTTAATTTTCATAAGGGAACAACACGGTAATTACACTAAAACATGCTAGCAACAGGGTAATCATGCTAAAAACATGCTAACAACATGCTAAATCATATTAGCAATGTGGTAAATATGCTAGCAACATGCTATCAACATGAAAATAATGCTAACAACATGCTAATCATGTTAAAAACACACTTACAGCATGCTAATTAGGCTAAAAACATGCCATCAGCATGTTAATCATGCTAGAAACATGTCAACCCTTACGAAAATCAACCATGGTTTATTATAGTAAAAGTGTAGTAACCATGTTTTTTTTTTTTTTTGGCGTATTGATTACGATTTGTATAACCACCATTTTACTACAAATACCATGGTTAATCTATGGTGAGTGCAGCAAAGCCATGGTTACCATGGTTTAACTAGTATGTTTTTTTGGTTTTATTTGTATGGTTACTTTCATAAGGGAACAACATGTTATCACACTAAAACATGCTGGCAACATGCTAATTCTATTAATAACATGCTAACAACATGCTCTTAATCATGTTTTCAATATGCTACAACATGCTAATCATGTTAAAATATGCTAGCAACATGTTAAGATGTTGAGAATTTTTAACCAAAGTATATTATACTCTTATATCAACTTGTGGAAAATGGGCATCCCATGTCTGAATGAATCCGTATTTTGAATGAATCGTGTGAATCAATGATTCAAATCCCCAGTCATATAAAGAGACATTTACTTCATTCCTGAATAAATCAGCCGTTTGAACTGAATGACTCAAAGACATTTACCCCCACTTGCTGGCAGATTTAGTTTCTTATTTAGAGTATAATTTCATAAAAAAAAATAAAAAAAAATAAATAAAAACAAAGTTCACCCAAAAAAATGTAATTCTGTCATCATTTATTCACCCTCATGTCGTTTCAAACCTTTCTTCTGTGAAACATAAAAGAAAGTATTTTGAAGACTGTGGGTAACAAAGCTGTTTTGGTTACCTTGCCTTTCATTGTATGAATAAAATATACTGAGATGTTTCTCAGATTATCTTCTTTTATGTTCCATAGTTTACACTGGAGCATAAATGTTTATGTGATAAATATGATGTTGAATTAAATAACATTTCTTTCTAAAGTTACATTTTGTAATGTCTACATTCTCAACTGACACAAAAAAATAGCTTTAAATAACCTTTTGTGGGTATTTTCACAGTCAAATTTATTTTGCGATTAAGATGAGTATGCAAATCATGCTAATACCCTTACGAAAATTAATATATAGTAAAAGTGCAGTAACCATGTTTCATATAACCACAGTGTAGGAAACCATTAGAACTGTGCATATATTGGTTACTTTCAATTGTAGCACATCCAGTCAAAATGTAGAGCTGGAACAATGTGTTTAATAAAGTAATTAACAGCATATTTCATGCACTGGTGGTAAGTTCATACATTTTCTACTTCTGCGTCTCAAACCTACAACTTCACCAGATCATCAACCATTAAGCCACAGCTCTCTGAATTCAATTTGAATGTGTATCAGTAGTCAAATCAGATTATTCACCATTCCAAGGAATTTGTAGGATGGCGGCCAGATACACAAACAGTTCAATCCACATTCCGTGATGCTGGTTTGTCTCTGAGATTTCTTTAGGGGTCAGTCACACTTCCTGACTCACAAACCACAGAATCTACCAGGAATCAATTAGCCGACCACAGTGTAAACAATGAAGGGACATAAAATGGAAACGGGAGTATTTATGCCCTTTTGAACTCAAAGAGATTGATGATTTACAGTTACCGTAATTATCATTACATGATAATTATCATTAACAAAAACTAAAACTTTCTTGAAAAAACAGGCATGACAAAAATGTATAGTCTTACTTTTATTAAAAACTTCCTTTAGATTTAGTCATTTGCTCATGTCTTATTCATTAACAGAATAGTTCATCCAAAAACGTAAAATAAAACTAAAACCATAAATAAAACATTTCTGTTACTTGAATTAAAACTAACGTGAACTAAAAAAACCCCTAAAACTAGTTAATCATTTTCTTCTAGTTCAACTTTAAGTAATAAAATAACAAACTAAAAACTAAAAAAAAAAATAATAAGAACTATAAAAATACTTAAAACTGACAAAAAACAAAAAATGACTAAAATGTAACTAAAATGAAAACAAAATACAAAATAAAAACTATATTGAATATTAATAAAAATTATAATAGTATATCTTTGGTACTAAATAACAATGCACACAATGCACAACCAAAAACCTAGCAAAATATATTTTAAATATAGTCATAAAATAACTATATTTACACATTAACAGGGGTTTAGGAACAATCTGAAATGTAGGACTTATGAATATGAATTATGTAAGGTGACAATCAGTCCTGATTGGCTATAACACCAGTAATACTTAACATTTCTATTAAGCGTCCCTGAGTTTGGTGAACTCGGGTTGTGTTAAAAATACTATAGCGAAAAAGCTTTTTCTCTTTTCTAAGGATCGGACTGAAAGTGTGAAATGGTTTTGTGAGAATACTACATTTCTGGTGGCAAAACTCACTTTATGAGTGGACTTCAGGGGGAAGAAGTATCAAAATGCTATTAAAGAACAGAATATGACCCCATTAACCACTGTGGGCCTGACAGGGGCTTCCTTGTGCTAGATCCGATAGGACATAAAGCCCCTGCGGAGCAGCACAGGACTCATTATCTAGACAGATGAGCAACGAACGGAGTGCGGATATATCACAAAGAACTGGAACCCACAGTGAAAGACTTTCCATTTATGTGCTGCTAAAGGATGGCTGAGCACTGTGGCGTGTCGTGGTTTGGCTGACCCTACACTGGACGGTAACACCCTCACTTTAGTCGTTTTGCAAAATAACAAGCAGCACACAGAAAATCACAGTATCTCAATATCTCAATCTGCACATTGTTCTACTGTAATAACAGGGTATGCAAGATTCCCCCTGATATTTGATGTTCATATTGAGACATCATAAGTAATTAATGGTGTTTGCTAAAGCAAGCATCACTGTTATTATTGCTTGCACTAGTGCAAAGGCTTAGGGACCTGAACAAACCCCTGAACTCATGCATTTAACTTTAGTGCATAACGCATTCCCTAAAGTGTGTTGAGGAGTGATGCTATATGGGTGAAAAAACATGGCATGACAACAATGCATGGCCCAAAATGCTAATTTTATTTTATTCTTTGTCACAGATGTAGTTATACTTTTAATGAAAATTTCATTTACTTAGTGTTTCTCATCTCATATTTATTAATAGTGAATATTTTGATGAAAATGATTTGGGAGAATGTAACATTACATCACTTGCTCACCACTGGATCCATTGCAGTGAATGGGTGTCGTCAGAATGAGAGTTCAAACAAGCTGATAAAAACATCATAATAATCTACAAGCAATCCACACAACTCCATCAGTCAACATTTGTGAAGCAAAAAAACATCAAATGCATCAAGATGTTTTTACTTTAAACCACTGCTTATGAGTGCATAATAATCCATAATAATGCTTCCTCCAGTAAAAAGTCTGTCTCCCGTTGTTCTCTCACATCAAAATCAACTAATAAATTTGTTTAGAATGGTTTTAGACTGTTTGGGATTGTAAACTGTGATCTGTGCATATTTTTCTCCCGATTCAGACGAGATTAATTTTTTTTACTGGAGGAAGCATTATTATGGATTATGGACTTATATTTTGGCAGGAGCAATGGTTTGAAGTTTAGGCACCGTAATGATGGATTTGTTTCTTATAAACACATCTCTTTTCACTTCACAGGATGTGAAGTAAGATGTTAGATGTAAGATGTTAACTGATGGCCTGGAGTCATGTGGATAACTTGTGGGTTATGGTGATGTTTTTATCAGCTGTTTGGACTCTCATTGTGACGGCACTTATTCACTGCAGAGGTCCAAACAGCTCATAAAAACATCATAATAATCCACAAGTAATCCATACCACTCCAGTCCACCAGTTAACATTTGTAAGGCAAAAAGCTGCATAAAATTCATCAAGATGTTTTTAAACTTTAAACCAAAATTTGAGTCCATAATCCATAATAACGTTTCCACCAATGAAAAAGTCCATCCTAAGTTGTCCTCTCACATCAAAATCCACTGGCATATTTGTTTAGAACTGTTTTGACCTGTAAAAAGTGATTGATGTGCATATTTCTCTCCTGATTTAGACAAGATTAACTTCCTTTAAAGATTAAAGGAAGCATTATTATGGATTATGGACTCATATTTTGGCCAGAAGCAATGGTTTAAAGTTAAAAATGTTTTAATGATGGGTTTATTTCTTACAAACATGCAGTTTTTCATATCACAAGATGTTAATTGATGGGCTGGAGTTATGTGGATAACTTGAGGGTTACTGTGATGTTTTTATCAGCTGTTTGGACACTCATTCTGATGGCACCCATTTACTGCAGAGTACCCATTGTGAGCAAGTGATGCAATGCTAAATTTCTCCCAATCTATTTTGATGAACAAACAAATTCATCTACATTATGGATAGCCTGGAGTGAGTAAATTTTTTGGATGAATTAAAATGAATATTTAAGAGAAAAAGCTGATGATTTTGTGCAAAATGGAATGTAATAATATATTAATTTATATGTATTTTAATTTAAAACGTGCATTTAACATATAAACAATTTATAAGCAATATCTGTTTTTTGGAAGTTATATTGGTATTAGCTTTTTAGAAGTTCAATTAATCGACATAACGCATCTTTTTAATGACACATGCTTTTGTTAACAAAAAAAAAAAAAAAAAAAAAGTTGCCAGCTATTATTTTCATAAGAAATTCAGATGAGAATGAGAGTCCAAACAGCCAGCTTTCAACTGATTTATATTTTCTGATGACTTCTAAAACGTGATAGGGAAAACGGCAATGAAAAAGACTTTTTGTGACCAAGGTCAGAACGATGTAGTTATGATGTCGATTTTTGAGGTGTACTCTTGTCATAAATTAATCTATTACTTTTCCTACATCATTTGTAACAAAAACAGTGGTAAAATATCTATTTAGGAGTCTTAGACCTTTCCAACGATATATAGTTTGTCATGATTAGATTAGGATTTATATGTAATATAGTGAAGTAAACTTAGGCGTCCCACTGAGGGGACGGTGACAGTTAAAAGGTTAAACCAAAATTTGAGTTTATAATCCATAATAACTTTCACCAGTGAAAAAGTCCATCCCATGTTGTCCTCTCACATCAAAATCCACCCACATATTGTTTGTTGTTTAAAACTGTTTTGACTTGTAAACAATGACTGATCTGTGCATATTTCTCTCCAGATTCAGAAAAGATTAATTTTTTTTTACCGGAGGAAGCATTATTATGGATTATAGATTCATATTTTGGACAGAATCAATGGTTTGAAGTTAAAGGGGTCATCGGATGCCGCTCCCACGAAAGTTGATTGACATGAGCGTCTTACCTCAGATCAGCTGTAACAGCTAAATCTTTGCGATCGCCTTTCTAATAATGTGCTAGTTAGCAAGTTTAGCGGCTAAATGTGGGTAAAGTAAACAGGCTCGTCACTCCACAGAGAGAAGAGAGGGGCGGGGGGAGGAGAGCTCATTAACATTTAAAGCAGCCTCGACCAGAACGGGATGATTATTGCAGAGCTGATTTTGGCAAGGTAAAAAGGGTGTTTTTTACACAACCATTGAGAATTTTTAACCAAAGTATATTATAAACTTTTCATTAAGACCCTAAAGAATCATATCAACTTGTGGAAAATGGGCATCCGACGACCCCTTTAAAGCGCCGTAATGACGGATTTGTTTCTTATAAGCACATAGCTTTTCACGTCACAAAATGTTAATTGATGGACTGAAGTGGTGTGGATTATTGTGATGTTTTTATCAGCTGTTTGGACTCTCATTCTGACGGCACCCATTCACTGAAGTGCAAGTGATGCAATGCTAAATTTCTCCAAATATGTTCGAATGAAATTCATCCACATCATGGACAGCCTGTGGATGAGTACATTTTCATTTTTGAATGAACAGACCAATATAATTCAACTTTTTAGCACAGAATTTTAAAAATATATTAATTTGTGTGTATATTAATTTATCTTTTTATTGCAATTTAATTTAATTTTTTTAAACCAACATTAAAATTTATTTAATTTTTTATTTAAATGCCATGAAGTATCTTTTTAATGACACATCATGCTTTTGTTAATCAATTTTTTAAAAAAAAATTGTTGTCAGCTGTTATTTTCATAAGAAATTCTGATGAATTTCTAGCGATGAGCACCATTTAGACCTGCGAGCAGCCACAAAAAAAAACAAAAAAAAAAAAACGCCATACTCTGCAACCACCCACAATGCCCTTGCACACGTAAACACCGCTCACAGTTTATTCAGAAAATGTAAAACTCCCGTACAGCATGTTACATATGTAAAGCTGTGAGAACGTACCTCATTCCTGTCTTTCAAAGCCTTGTCTGCTTTGCATATCTGAACACAAACACAGACAAACATTCTCCCTCATTTACCATCAACTTCCTCCAAACCTTTCTGGGTCAACAGACTCTGTTTATGATACTTTCAAAGGAGGCCTTGTGAATTTCAATGGAATTTGATCTGAGAGCATGCATACATCTCCTCACATGGCTTTATTAGATTTACTTACTGTTTGACAACACACTCTCACAATTTATTCCCGACAGCACTTGCAAATCGTACAAAGATGCGTGCCAGACAGAGCAGGCCTAAACTGCGTTGCAGAAGTGCACCTAATTAAGGTCTCGTTGTGAGGACCGGTTTGATTTACTGCAGGATCTAGAAACTAAAAGCATTCGGTTCCTATGCGTGAGAGAGAAAGAGAGAGGTATGGAAAAGTAGACAGGTGTAACTTCCTGTTTTCAGTGGTTGAGCTGAGTTCATAACTCAAAACATAATTTAGATGAGCTTTCAAAGAGGATTAGATAAGATGCAGTTTATATTCCCCACCGCATAGCAATCGGTGGGGATTGCATAAACATGTTTCTCCTGAACATTAAGAGTCAGTGAATCATCAGCTAATGGAAAGTTCTGAGAGACATTTCAATTATGGATTGCTGGAAGCTTCCGTCAGGTTTTTTTGTTTATCGTACACGGGTCATTTGGGATGCTAGAGTCGCTGGCCCTCTTGTGTAGTTGTAGTCTTGAAGAGGCCATATGCTAATATCTGAATACTATTAACATATATTTGTGTACATTGACATTGAAAACAACAAACTGCACCGGACATGGTACTTTCATAAAACTCGTCATACTTTCAGTATGTGTGTTTTGTTTTTAACCTCCGTAGTCATTTAATGACATTAAACAAGGTGAAGGATGGAAGTAAACGTCTACATTTCCTGTCAAGCTACATGTAGGTAAGATCAAGTTTTTAATATTTCACATTTCAGACAAAATGGTCATTTAAAGTGCTTTACACAGCCACAGTCATTTAGAAAAAAAATGCAATGAAACTCCCATTACTTTAGCGTTAGATACACAAAAAGGCAGCTGTTTTGTAATTAGTGCCATTAGTTATGTTTAAAAAGCTAATGTTTGACATAAGCATAACCTAACAGGAAAAATGACTTATATGCAACAAACTTCTGTACTGTGTATTCCTTACAGCATGACAGAAATTCATGCTAAAGAGAAAAAAATAAAGATTTCTTCTTAATTTGTAAACAAATGTCTGCATAAATGTTAAGATATATATTTATATATTTATTTACATATTTATTTATTTCACAATTAAATATTTTAAATTATTTTAACCATTTATTTATTTATTTATTTCACAATTAAATACATTCATTGTGTGTTTTAAATAAGCTTAACCATTTATTTATTTAATTTATTTATTTATTTATTCATGACATGAATTAAAAAGGGCAAAAAAATACAATCATTATATGTAAGAACTGAGAAAATTAAATGAGCTTAATCATTCAGTGTTGTTATTTATGTATTTATTGCACAATGGTAAAAAAAAAAAAAAAAAAAAAAAACAAGCAAGAGGACTGTTAATATACATTAAAATTTTCCTGGTTATTGCCTGATAGATTGAACATTTAAAAAAATAAATAAATGGCAAAAGAAAATACAATTAATACATATAAAATTTGAGAACATTAAATGCTTGAACATTTAACCTTGCTGTCAAAGTTATTGTAAGAAATAATCATCAAACAGATTATTTATTTATTTATTTATTTATTTATTGCATGATTTGAAACTGGCAAAAAAATACAATTATTTTATGCAAGAATTGAGAAAATTAAATGAGCTTAACCATTTAACGTTATTTATTTATTTATTGCACAATGTTAAAAAATAAACAACAAAACTAGCAAGGGTACTGTTAATATACAATAAAAATTGTCTGGTTATTGACTGATTGATCGATTGATTGATTGAACAATTTTAAAAAATTAAACAAATGGCAAAAGAAAATACAATTAATACATGTAAAACATTTAACATTTAACCTAGCTGCCAAAGTTACTGTAAGAAACAATCTTTAAACATAATATTTATTTATTTAGTGTGCATGTGTGTTGCAACAACTAAAATCCAACACTTGGCCTAAAACTAGCATGCTTCTGCCAAATCTGCAACCCTCTGCAATAATCATTTAAAATGAAAGAAAGAAATATTTAAAACCAAATTACAGAAAAAATATATTGTGTCATAACCCAAACTGCAGTGTTGCACAAGTTCACAAGCCTCATATAATATAGATGCAACAAAACAGCTCATACAATATTTAGCTTGACCTCGTGAGACAGACGATCAACAGTTTGTGAAGGTTAAGCACCTCCATTCACTGCTCCTTGGCTGAAAAAGAGCATTTCAGAGACTATTTTGTACCCTATTTGTGGAAAGTGCAAGAGAAAGAAACAAAGAAGCTCTACCCCCATGCATGCAAGCTGATTCACAACTTTCCATTACAGTTGTGTCAAATCATTCTGTCTCCCTGTCGGCTCTAAATGGATCTCAGCTCGGTCTGTGTGTGTCTCACGGACCATTGTGTTGCCGTGTTCGTGGAACTGAAGGGAACAGAACAAGCAGTCTGTCATTTACTCATGACTCATCGAGGTTGATGCCTCCGCTACATCGGCTCCCGAGGATGCACAGCAAGCAAACCAGGCAATCAATCATATTTTAATACAAAACAGCCCCATTTTCGACGAGACACATCGCTATCAGAGAGAGGACCTAATTAGATAGGTGCAGAAACAGCATAATCCTGCAGAGAACGATCATTACCAACACGGCGAAAAGCGTTAACCCAATGATGGATGGCGGCTGATATTCGAGCTGTTCCGAGAGTAATTGCTACAACGCCAGCGGAGCAGACGCGTAGCAAAGTGCGCCAACTAGAAAGAAAGTCATTACGATATACTTTTTAGAGAAGTTGTTGAATATCCTCGGGTTAAACACGACTAAATCTGTACTGACAATACTTTCTGTGCTTCGCTTCTGAAATTAGGTTGCATCAATATCGGGCTTGTAAATCCTGTTTAGCATACCGGTGGCAGGTTTTGCATACGGGTTGCATTACTGTCGCCTTACTGAATGGTATTACCGTGATTGACCGTGAGGTAGGGGAACAAAAGGGTGACCCGCACACCGAGCTGGAGTTTGTGGTTATCGTTTCTCTTTATCTGCACGTACGGGCATCAGCGATTAGTATGAGCAATGTCATCCATCCAACACTGGGCAAAAACGAGTCAGTGCATGGTAGGGTTAGTATAGTGAAAGGAATAGTTCACCCGAAAATGCTGAAAATTAGCTGAAAATCCAAAAAAAGCTCTTTGGAACAGAAATTTAGAATTACTTCACTAATGAAGTGAATGGGTGCCGTGAGAATGAGAGTTCAAATATCTGACAAAAACATCACAAGAAACCACAAATAAGAAGTTAATGCATCATTAAGACAACTTAACTTCAAACCATTGCTTTTGGTTAAAATATGACCCCTCCATCCATAATACTGCTTCCTGAATAAGTCGTCTCGTCTGAATCAGGAGTGAAATACGCACACATCAAGCATGGTTTATGAACAAAAACGGTCCAAAACAGCTGTAAACATATATGTTGGTGGATTTTGATGTGAGAGAACAAGAGAAGATGGACTTTTTCACTGGAGGAAGAGTTATTATGGATTATTATGGACCCATTCACTGCAGTGGATCCATTGGTGAGCAAGTGATGCTACATTTCTCCAAATCTCAAAACTCATCTATATACTGGATGGTCTGAGGATGAGTAAATTTTCAAACCTACTCTTTAACTAAAACTAAAATCAAAACTAAAATCATTAAATAATAATAATAATAATAATAATAATAAAATAAATCCAAAAATCAAAAAAAGCTCTTTGGAACAGAAATTTAGCATTACATCACTAATGAAGTGAATGGGTGCCGTGAGAATAAGAGTTCAAATATCTGACAAAAACATCACAAGAAACCACAAATAAGAAGTTAATGCATCATTAAGACATTTTAATTTCAAACCATTGCTTTTGGTTAAAATATGACTCCTCTATCCATAATATTGCTTTCTGAATAAGTCGTCTCGTCTGAATCAGGAGTGAAATATGCACAGATCAAGCATGGTTTATGAACAAAAACTGTCCAAAACAGTTGTAAACATTTATGTTGGTGGAGTTTGATGTGAGAGAACAAGAGAAGATGAACTTTTTCACTGGAGGAAGAGTTATTATGGATTATAGACTTTTAGATATTTTGGCTAGAAGCAATGGTTTAAAGTTAAAATCATGATGAATTTGGCGCAGATTTTTGTTTCGTAGGATGTCAACTGATGGACTGGAGTCGTATGGATTACTTGTGGATTACTGTGATGTTTTTATCAGCTCTTTGGACTTTCATTCTGACGGCACCCATTCACTGCAGTGGATCCATTTTTGAGCAAGTGATGCAATGCTACATTTCTCCAAATCTAAAAAATTCATCTACATACTGGATGGTCTGAGGATGAGTACGTTTTCAGCAAATATTAATTTTGGGAGGAACTTTTTCTTTAACTAAAACTAAAATCAAAACGAAAATCATAAAATAATAATAATAATAATAATAATAATAATAAAATAAAATAAATTAAAAAAACATTTTTTTAACTTAAAATAAAATAAAGATTAACTAGAGTTATATTAACTGAAGAGACATTTAAAAAATACAAAAACACACAACAAATAAATTAAAATAAATTACAAAACACATTTTGTACTCTAAATAAAATAAATAATAACTGGAGTAAAATAAAATATTTAAAAATATTTTCAATTTAGTTTAACTTAATGTACTAAAATAACTAAAACTAAAACTTAGAGATTAATAAAACTATATAGACATTTAAAAAAAAAAATACAAGACCATACAACAAATAAATTAAAATAAATAAAAATACACTTTTTTTTACTCAAAATAAATATTAACTGGAGTAAAATAAAATACTGAAAAATATTTTCAATTTAGTTTAACTTAATGTACTAAAAGAACTAAAACTAAAACTTAAAAATTAATAAAAACTATATAGATATTTAAAAAATACAAAAGCACACAACAAATAAATTAAAATAAGTAAATAAATAAAACACTTTTTTACTCTAAATAAAATAAACATTAACTCGTTGAAATATAAAATATTAACTGGAGTAAAATAAAATATTTAAAAATATTTTCAATTTAATTTAACTTAATGTACTAAAATAACTAAAACGAAAACTTTAAAAAAACTATATAGACATTTAAAAAATACAAAAGCACACAACAAATAAATTTAAATAAATTACAAAACATTTTTTACTCTAAATAAAATAATAACTGGAGTAAAATAAAATATTAAAAATATTTTCAATTTAGTTTAACTTAATGTACTAAAATTACTAAAACTTAAAAATAATAAAAACTATACAGACATTTAAAAATACAAAAGCACACAAGAAATAAGTTAAAATAAATTAAAAAACACTTTGTAATTTGAAATAAAATAAATATTAATTGGAGTAAAATAAAATATTTAAAAATAATTTCTTAATTTAGACATTTAAAAAAAAAAACACAACAAAACCAAATAACTAAAACTAAACTAAAAACAACAAAAAACGAACTAAAATGAATATATATATATATAAAAAAAAAAACACAAAAAAACTATATTAATAAACACTAATGATACTAAAATAACACTGGTGCACGGTCTCTATAGGGATATGTAAACCTGGTTGAAGTGCGTGCATGTGTGTGTGTGTGTATGAGCCGTCACATAAGGGAATGGACATCACAGCGGAAGGACACACACACATATGCCGTGACAGATTGTTGCCATGGAAGCATCGCTGCCCCTTAGATCATTTTCAGCCTCTCAGTCAAAAACAGACGGGAGAGGAAGAGGTAGTAAAAGCAGGAAGAGCCCTCGGCTGACAGCGCCCAGCTGTGCTCATTAATGTACGAGCGACGCTTCTGAAGAGCGCGTCCAGGTATCGTTTAACTCGATTTCACATCATAGACGTCCCCGTAGGGAAGACGAAACACAAATGAGGTCTCTTTAAAGGAACCATTGACCCGAAAATGAAATTTCTGCCATTATTTATTCACCCTCATGTCATTCCAAACCTGTTATTGCTTTTTAATGTCTAAAAACACAATGCTGTTCTTTTCTAAACAATGACCATTTATTGTGAAGCATAAAAGTATCATAGTCCATACGACTTATGCACTATATTACTATATTTTTGAAGTCATTTGATACAGCAACAGTCTGAAATTTGCAGCATGCAGGTTTGTAACAACATGAGGATAAGCAAATAATAAAATTCTTATTTTATTGCATTATTATTTTGCTTTTATTTTTAATTTTTAATTTTATTATTATTTTTTATAAGTTATTTTAAACTATAAAAATAAGACAACATGCTATATGTGGATTGTAGAATTTGCGTTATTGTATTTTATTTTATTTTATACTATAACAAATAAGACAAAATGCATTATGTCGATTGTAAAATTTGTTTTATTTTATTATAATTTATTTTATACTATTAAAAACAACACTAAATGTTATATGTCGATTGTAGAATTTGTTTTATTTTATTATATTTTATTTTATACTATAACAATAAGACAAAATGCTATATGTGGATTGTAGAATTTGTTTTATTTTATTCTATTTTATTCTATACTATTAAAAATAAGACAAAATGGTGTATGTGGACTGTAGAATTTGCTTTATTGTATTTTATACTATAACAAATAAGACAATATGCTATATGTCGATTGTAGAATTGGTTTTATTTTATTATATTTTATTTTATACTATTATAAATAAGACAATGTTATATGTCGATTGTAGAATTGGTTTTATTTTATTTTATACTATGAAAAATATGACAGTGCTATATGTGGATTGTAAAAATTATTTTATTTTATTATATTTTATTTTATACTATTAAAAATAAGACAAAATGTTATATGTCGATTGTAGAATTTGTTTTATTTTATTATATTTTATTTTATACTATAAAAATAAGACAAAATGCCATATGTGGATTTTAAAATTTGTTTTATTTTATTATATTTTATTTTGTACTATTAAAAATAAGACAAAATGTTAGATGTCGATTGTAGAATTTGTTTTATTTTATTTTATACTATAAAACATAAGACAAAATGATATGTGTGGATTGTAGAAATCATTTTACTTTATTTTATACTATTAAAATGAGACAAAATGCCATATGTAGATTGTAGAATTTGTTTTATTTTATTATAATGTATTTTTTACTGTAAAAATAAGACAAACATTCCTTTTATAAATTTTACTGTATATCAACAAATTATTTGTTCTACATTTACATTTTAAGTTTTTACATTTTTTTTTTCAATTTAATGTACATTTTTGTCAATATGATTTTTTTCAGAGATAAATTAATACTTTTATTCAACAAGGATAAATTGATAAAAAGTGACAGTACAGACATTTATAATGAAAATTTATAATAATTAAAATAAAATTACAAAACATGAATATGAAGCAGCACAACTGTTTTTAACATTTACAATAATAAATGCTTCTTGAGCAGCAAATCAGCATATTAGAATTGATTTCTAAGGAATCATGTGATTGAAGACTGAAGTAATGATGCTAAAAATTCAGCTTTGCATGTCAGGAATATATTATATTTTAAAATATTTTCAGATACAAAATAGTTCATTTAAATGATAATATTATTACTGATTTTACAGTATTTTTCGATCAAATAAATTAAGCTTTTGTAAAACTCTCACCAACCCTAAACTTTGGAATGTAGTGTATATATTCATAGTTATCACAGTTGAACCCATGACCTTAGTGTTGCTAGCTAACATCCACACTAATTAAATCTCCTAATGAATTTATGAGAAACATCCAAACACACTTAAGTGCAGCATAACATGAGAACTCTATTAAGTCTCATGAGCTACAAAAGAGCCATCTGGGAGCCTGTTCTCATAAACACACGCAAAGATGCCCATCTTAGTGCATTGTATTTGCACCTATCTGCATGACTGAAATGACTGAGCTGACTTACTCAGAAATGTAAAGGAAATCAAGAAATCTGTAGGTTTCAGAGCTGTTGACACAACTACAGGTATCAGTATGACTCAGCCAGTATGCTGCAGATGTGGTCGAGAGCAGACTTCAAACGGACTAGAAAATGCTTCTCTCCACAGCAGCACAGATGAGGTAAACAGTCTCAGCTGGGGTTACTGATGCCTAATTGACTTCGGTACATCTGCGATTCCATTTGCTTGGTTAAGCGTTCATAAGCAGTTTGATGGCATTAGTGAAGTTCACCAACGTTGAGGGACGATCGACTGTTCTTTATGCAACTGCTGTAACTGCGTAAGCGGCACAGCTGTTGCATGCAGAAATAAAAACGAATATGAAAAGTGGTACAAATGCATTCCTGATCAGATTATCTTAATCCTTGTATGCAAGTGACTTTGATTTATTTACCCGCTAACGCAGGCATCTCAGACTGAGGCTGTAGCCAATGACATTAAATGGCTTTTGCAGTAAGAAACAGATTATGTCATTTAGCTTGTGTCAATATTTATTCTGCCACAGGAATAATAATATCTTAATTGCATTTTTTAAATAACGTGCGTTAAATGGCAAATCAGTTCACAGCTATTGATTAGCAAGCTCTTAATTGCTTGGGAAGTGCAGGACCTCTGGAAGTGAGCATTTGAAAACTGTCATCATTGCTCATGGGAATAGAAAAATGCACGGAGAAATGCGTGCATGCATAGAAATTCATAAGATGACGTCAATACAACGCTAATTGACTGAGAGCAGCACAACATCACATACAGGACCAAATTCTTTACTGGTGAATAAACTGAGATATGACGTCAAAGACAAGGAAAAATAAATGAACAGGGAAAAAATAGTCCATTTCATGCTTTTAAGACCCTTAAAAAATAAGTAAAAATTGTGTTTTTTAAAAATCGTTCACTGGTGAAGTATCTAATATTATATAATGAAAGATGGTGGTGTAAATGCATGTGGCAAAATAAATTTGTCAAAATACATTCCAAAAGTTTTTTTTTTTTTTTTTTTTTTTAAGAAAAACATTTTCAGAACATTTTGGGTACTAAAAACTGCTTTTTAATAAGCTATATAAAATATGCTTTTTGGTGAAGTTACAGTATTCACCAACAGGGGCTAAACTATTATCCAACTAAACCTTAAATCCTTGTCTGTAAATAGCAAAAAGAAATTAAAACAATAACTTAATTAAAGTAGCAAATACTATAAAGTATAATAATAATATGAGTATAACTTATTAAATAAACTATTAAATATAAAAAAAGAAGACAAAATTCTATATGTGGATTGTAGAATTAATTTTATTTTTTTTTAATCTTATTTTAAATTAAAAAAAAAAGAAGACAATGCTTTAACTTTTTTTTTACTATAAAAAAGACAAATTTCTATATGTGGATTACAGAATTTATTTTATTTTATTTTATTTATTATTTTATTTTTTACCATAAAAACCTGACAAAAGGATATACGTGTACTGTAAAATTTGTTTTATTTTATACTGTAAAAAAGACAAAATTATATAAAATTATATTTTATCAAAATTCTATTTTTATTTTATTTTATTATTTAATTGCATAATGCTATATGTGGATTGTAGAATTTATTATTTTGTTTTATTATTATTATTATTATTATTATTATTATTTACCATTTAAAAAAATGCTGTATGTGGATTGTTGAATTTGCTTTATTGCATTTTATTCATTTTTTTATTTTATTTTTTGCCATAAAACCTGACAAAATGCTATGTGTATTGTAGAATTTGTTTTATTTTATACTGTAAAAAAGAAGACAAAATGCTATATATGGATTGTACAGTTCATTTTATTTTATTTTATTTTATTTTATACTATAAAAAAGACAAAATTCTATATGTGGAATTTATTTCATTTTATTTTAATTTTTACTATAACAATAAGACAAAATTCTGTATGTGGATCGCAGATGTTTTATTTTATCTAATTATTTAAATGTATTTTATTTTTTACTATAAAAAGAAGACAACATGCTATTTGTGGATTGTAGAATTTATTATTTTATTTTATTTTTTACCATAAAAAAAAGTTGAAAAAAGGCTATATGTGCATTGTAGAATTTATTTTATTTTATTATTTTATTTTAATTTTTTGCTATAAAAATAAGACAGAATGCTATATGTGGATTGTAGAATTTATTTTATTTTATTATTATTATTTTTTTTTTTTTGCTATAAAAATAAGACAGAAGCTATATGTGGATTATAGAATTTATTTTATTTTGTTATTTTATTTTATTTTATTTTATTTTATTTTTTGCTATAAAAATAAGACAGAATGCTATATGTGGATAATAGAATTTATTTTATTGTGGTCACATCAGTTCCAAATTGTGTTTAGAAAAATTTTATTTTATTTTATTTTATTTTATTTTAATGCTAATGCAAAATATAGATGTTAGATATAGTTATCTAAAATGAAAGTAAAATATAGTTCACGGCTTTAGGTTTAATACTTGTCTTGTTAACATGTGCAACAAAAAAAAGCACATCTCAGGTAGTTCCCTTTCATGAGGAAATACCAGTGCTGTAAAACAAAACCTGGTGTTACGAAATCTCGCCCCATACAGTTTCTGTTTACAACGCTAAAATATGAACATAGAGCTGAAACAATGGAGCCTCCAGCTCGTAAATGTCCAGCAATTTGTGGTTATGTAAGACAAGCAGACTGAAAGCGCCGGCCCGGAGGCCAGTGTTTGCATTTCCTGTAATCTGAGTATCCGTCCACTCAAGCATGATGTAAATGGATGCCAGTCTTTACTGTGGCCAGCCTTGGCAGCGTTGCCACCCGCTATACGCCCTGCAGAGACGGTATGTTCCACCAGGTGAATACGAGTGTGTTTTATTGCATTCTTCTGGTGCTACGCATTTAGAGCACATAGGAATGATTCGATAGCATAGGACGCTCTGAGAATAATGCAGGTATGGAGGTAAAGCAGGGCCGCTCACTGCTGTGTGGAAGATTGTCTTTCATTGCATCATACTGTTTGGAGGACAGAGCTACAATGTCATCAAGATATGGCTGCAAGCCAAGAAACAAAGCTCCCCTAAATATCTATCTAGGTTGCCTGATGTGCCGCCACCACTACCTGTTTAAAAGGACGCCATTGTTTTACCATAATTAGGTGCATCAAATCATCTCTAAGGACTGGGGGGAAGTTAATAAAATGTTCCCACTTTGGCAAACAGTGATGTTATGATCTGTACACAAAGAAAAGCTTTAAAACACAAGCTGAAAAAAAGAAAATAAACGGGCAATATTAACTTTCATCCTGTCTTGACGTAAAATCAAGATGGTATCTTTAACAATAAATGCACCGAAAACACTTTAAATGTTCTCAGAAGTCCAGATACAATGGTTTAAATAAAAGGTCTTTTTAAGACTGAATTGAGAATGCATTATAAATCTACAGTTCAACTCCTGAATACAGTTGCAGTAAAACTGATTTGAATTTTTATCTTGACAATTTTTTTTTTGTGTACCATATATAAATATAAATTTAATGTATACATATTTAAATTTAATTTCACTTATTTATTTATTGTACTTTTATGTATTTTTGTTCATTTTAATACACACACACAATTTTTATTTATTTATTTGTTTACTTTTTATTTTTTGTATTTTTGTGTACCATCTATAGTTTGATTTTTATACACAGATGACAAGAAATAAATATATTAGAAATATAAACAAGAAATATATTATTCTAGAATAAAATGTACATAAAATATACAAAATTGTTTTGTTTATTTATTTTTTATTTATTTAATTTCATTTATTTTTTGTTCATACACACACACACATATATAATTTCCTTTCCAAAATCATTTGTTTGAAATTTTATAGACAGACAAAAAAGAAATATATTGTTCTAGAATGAAATATACATAAAATACATATATATATTTTTTAATTTATTTAATGTTTAGTTGTTTAATTGTTTTTTTTATTTATTAAAAAAAAAAAAAAAAAAAAAATTATATATATATATATATATATATATATATATATATATTTTTTTTTTTTTTTTTTTTTTTAAATAATCATATATACTGGTTGAAGAAACTAATTTCTTAGAATACATGACCTGCACTGAAATGCTTCAATTTCAATAAACTTCTTGCGCTGTCATTCCAGTTTACATTTCAGTTCAACTTCCAGTTAGGTATGACCAATTCAATTTTAACTCACACTCATGAACAGAAAACCGATTCCTAAATTCTAAATTCTGCACACCCCTGTCTGCAAAACGCTCAGACTGCATGTCACAGTCTTCCAGCACTGCTGTGGATGACAGGCATGGCTGTGCCAGGAACCCGCTGTGGCACGCTGCTGATGTGTTTCCTGTATGGCACTGGCCTCTGGACACAGAGATGGCTTTCTCATTTTGTCCTTGACTAGAGATTATGGGGAAACAAGTGCCAGGCCGCAGCATGAAACGCCTAGCAGAGCAACAAAGACAACAAAGACACTGCAGGAGACATTTGGAGAAACCATGTCAATACTGCAAGAGCATGAGCATGTGTGATCTCTCAAAACATATAAGATGAGTATAAATGTGCCAAAAAGATCTCCTCCGACCAGCTATTTTCAGTATTTCTGCAGCCACACTGCAAGATATTTTCAGCATACGTTTTATGGACCACGCTATCAATTACAGCACACAGCAACAGAGTGCATAAACAAACACAACACATGTTTACAGTAAAACACTTATAATGGCTACGTTTACAGCACAGCAAATAAACAATTTAAATATGCAGCTTTGGAAAGCACAAACAAACCACATCAAACATGTTAGCATGAAACTGATGATAGAATCACTTACCATTCAAAGGTAAATCCAGTCTTTTAGCTAAGTTACTTGTTACCTGTATGGCTAGCAGGAAGGGACATGAAAGGCAATTCAGCTCATTGAAGCAGGCCTAATGTTTACATGAAACAGACTCCGCCCACAGGAAGTTCATCTCCTTAGAAAAGTGCTTTAGGAAACTGCAGAGCTCATTTAGATGCTTTAACAATATTATGACCTTCACGTTTATGTTTTTAAACCCTTTGACCTGCCGAGCAGCTAGGAGTAAGCTAAATAAATTTAGTGTAAACAGGTTTTTTATTCATCCACAGATGTTACAACTCAATTTGCCACTGATTCTGTGATGAAAATGATAGTTGTGAAAACTGTAAACGCATAAAAATAAAATAAAAATATTATAATAATTTTTAGATTTTTATTTGTGATAAATCTTCATAAATTGTTTTAATTAAGATATGGTAATCATAATGGTATTCAAAGATAATGGTAATCATATAAACATATAAAAATAAACAAAAAATATTATAATTATTTTTAGACTTTTATTAGTAATAAATTTCCATAAATAGTTTTACTTAAGATATGGTAATCATAATGGTAATTAAAGGTAATGGTAATCATAATAATTTCATTTATTTATTTATTTATTTCTCATACACACAATTTTATATATATATATATATATATATATACATATATATATATATATATATATATATATGCCAAGGAGTTGTTAGGGTGTTCTGGGTTATTACTAGGGTGTTGCTATGTGGTTGCTAGGGTACTTGGGGTGGTTGCTAGGGCAGTTGCTAAGGTACACGTGGTGGTTAGGGTGTTCTGGGTAATTACTAGGGCATTGCTAGGGTGTTGCTATGTGGTTGCTAGGGTACTTGGGGTGGTTGCTAGGGCAGTTGCTAAGGTACACGTGGTGGTTACTATGGTTTTATATTGCGGTTGCTAGGATACGTGGGGTGGTTGCTAGGGTACTTGAAGTGTTTGCAATGTGGTTGCTAGGGTACCCAGGGGGGTTGCTAGGGTGTTGCTATGTGGTTGCTAGGGTACTCAGCATGGTAGCTAGGCTGGTTGCTTGGGTACCCAGGGTGTTTGCTAGGGCCATTGCTAGGGTACTCAGGGTAGTTGCTAGGGTGTTTCTATGCAGTTGCTAAGGTACTTGGGGTGGTGCTAGGCAGTTGCTAGTTGCCACAGATCGTTACTATGAAGTTTTTTAGAGTTCTTAGCCTGATTTAGCACTTAGCTAATCACTATTAGCATGTAGCTATTCACTGCTAGCATGTGTAGCATGTTGGGAGTCCTATTTGCTAGCATGAGTCAAAAGAACCAACTCCCATGTTTATACGTTATTCTGATGTAGAGATAAATGGTTGCTAGGGTACTCTATTTGGTCGCTATGGCAGCTGCTAATGATGATACTCCAAAAGCTGCTGCCAGTATGAATGATATAAACCAACCCCCATGTCTCCCTCATGACATTCAGGTTTGAAGATATGCCTCATTGGGTTTGGGTTGCTAGGATGCTCAGTAGTGGTTACTAGGGCATGGCTTGAAAGTGGTAAGGTAATTAATGATGGCTATTTGCTGTCCCGAGTCATAAGAGCCCAACCCCATTTCTCTACGACAGATATTCATCTGGTCCATTTATAATGGCAGTCTATGGGATCGGTTGCTAGGGTGGTCTAAATGGTTGCTAGGGCATGGCTAGACTGTTTCCACTGTGACAATTCTACTCTCCAGTCTGAGTCAAAGAGGCCACTCACTTGTCTCTATAATGTTCTGATTCCCTTTTTCAATGGAAGTCTATGGGCTGGTTGCTAGGGTGCTGTAACTGGTTGCTAGGTCGTGGCTAGGAAGTTGAAATGTCACCATTTATTGGCTGCTTGCTAGACTGAGTGAAATGAGCCCACCATGAAGTCTGAAAAAAGTAAGTAGAATTAAAATAAAATAATTTTATATAACTGAAAATTTTGTTTAATATAAATATTGTATGTTTTAAGTTTTATTGAGACAGAACTTGTATTAAAATATTAATAACTAATATTAAAACCAATAATATAATAACATTGTTTTTTATTTTATTTATTTATTTATTTATTTTTGCATAATTTGTGGGAAAATGTATTCTATGTAAGTTATTTTCAAACAGTAAATATTGAAATTTAGTTTAAAGTTTATGATTATTCATAATTTAAAAACAAACAAAACAATAAAATCTACATAAAAGTCAACTGAAAAGTACCAAAAATGATGAAGACACAGAAAAATGCTATATAACAAAAAAAAAGTTGAAATCTGTTACTTGAATACAAAAACCAGGGACATAAAAGTGCCTGTATTTGTCTGCGGTAATTGACAGCAGGCCACACATGTTGCAAATAGCCATTAAGTTGAAAATAACTTATTTTTCCTTGAAATTGGATGGTTTTGATTATTTTGTTGAACTCCTAAGTTGTAAAACATAAAGACAACATCCAAGTATGATGTAATAGTTTAGTCTGTACCAGTCTGACCACACTGAGATCATAATGAAATAGTAGCTCTCGACGGGGTTCGTTCCTCTTAAATCCACTGCACACTGTGATCTGCAAGACAAAATGCTTTTTTGTCATTTTAGTTGATGAGTCGCTGTCAGTACACATTTGCACTGACACTTTTCTAAGGGTAGTGCACCCAAACATTTAATTTTGTGATTCTGCATATAGTATTATTTTTAAAGAATGGCTATGCAGCTCTTACAGTACATCTCTCCTACACCTACTATTGCTTTAAAGAGGTCTTCTTGCATTATCTGACTATCTAGATTTTTTAATTATCCCAGCTGCACCCTAAAGGGATCTTGGGTTCATTGCTTAAATAATCTCCACATGTCCCAACTTGATTCATATGCTCCAAATAGCCTCTCTTCTGTGAGATATCGACGGAAGATTGCTTGTTGCATTGCTGTAAATAACAATTAGAGACATTTGTGCTTACACAACCGGATTGCTGTCATGCTGTGCGCTTGCATCTGAGCGCTAAACCTAATGCAGCCGATGGGGATTCCTATTTGGACGTGTGATATAGGTCACCGGCAAAGCCGTGTGAAGCACCAGCCACTCAATATGGTTTCGGTACGTGTCGTTTTGTCCATGACCCAGTTGCAGATCGAAGGAACACAGTGTTCCCCTATCGCTCCAGTTGCTATGGTAACACGGCGGGAGAGAGACGCAGGCCGTGGACATCATTTATGCTGCCAGGCAGGGATGTGAGCAAGAGGAAAGTGACAGAGGAATAGAGACGGCGAACACGCAGAGATCAATACATCTACATGGGAGTAGATTTATGAAATCCCAAGAGGGGAATCCAGAACTCCCATTCATAAAAAAAAAAGAGAAAGGGAAAACCACAGTCGCACATGCCAATTAGTGTTCCAACCAAAAGAGACTTTTCTGCCAGTGGAGAGAAGTAAAAGCAGCCATACATATAAATTAAGGCTTTTCCAGTCATCTGAATGGGGCAGAGTAGTTAGGACCGAGATCCAAGCACCAGGATCGCTAAGCGCTTAACCCTGTAAAGCCTGACATATGAAATAATAGTCAGAAAAACCACATGTAAATGACCCAAATGACCAAAAATATGCAATTTGGTGCAGTTGCAGATATTTACATGGCCAAAAATTAAGCTGAAATTCTCATAACTTGTAAATCAATGAGATCTTCATAACAGTATAACAGACTGCTTAGATAAAATGCATATAAATATCAGTTGTCAGTGTATATTTCCCAATAATATGTCTTAGCTAGATGTTTAAATGTTTAGTTTTATGATTAAAGTATTGTAGTTTTTACAGGCAAAACATATAATGCAATGCAACTCAATGATGATTGAGAGATGAACAAATAAACATTCCTCAAAAGCCTGATGGATTATATACGATACATTTTAACATGATTTTTCTACAAATACGACATGTATTAGATTGTGTGCAAGAGGTTTTTCAGCAAAGCCTTGATCATGTCGATAATTTAGAGGCATTAGAAATTTCTGTGTCAAGTAGTTACACCATTGAACTTTAGATCTTAAGGGCAAATTTCAATGTAGGTTTGTACCCCACTTTGGGTAGGGAGCAAATACTTGGAGAAACTTGAGGAAGTATTCATGTACGAATACGTGAAACCTAATGTACATCCCCAGGATGGGGGATGGCCAAGTGGCTAAGGCACTGGACTTCGAGCTCAACTGGACAAATGTCCATGTAGATTTAAACCCCACTCCTTGTAAATAGGTCAAATACTTATGACATCTAAAAGAGAAACTTGAGGATGGCTATAGTATGGTTGAGTTTAATGGGATTCGCATGGTTAAAATTCCAAACCATCCTAACAACTGCTCATGTGTGACCAGGGTGACTGAGTGGTTAAGGCACTGGCCTTAAGATCCATTGGACAGATTCCCTTGTAGGTTTGAACCCCAGTTTCTTGTAGGGCTAATCTTTACAACAACTAAAAGAGTAAACAGTAATTCCTTGTATTACCATCATTACATTAGTATAGAGTTTAATGGGATTACACAGTGCCCACGTAGGTTTTAACCCTACTCCTGGTAAGGGGCAAATACTTAAACATATAAGAAGAGAAACTTGAGGCTGTGTTGTATGGTTGATTTTGTTGGGATATGCAGGACAAAATGCCAAACGTCATTGCTGTTTGCAACCAAGATGGCTGAGTGGTTAAGGTGTTAGACTTAAAATCCAATGGACAAATGTCCATGTGGATTTAAACCCCACTCCTGGTAAAAAGCAAAATCCTGAATACCATCATTAAACTGGTATACCTGAATACTAGGGAGGGAAATATTGTGACTTCTTAAAAAAACCCTCAGGATGGCTGTTGGTTAATGTGTTAGACTTAAGCTCCAATAAACAAATGCCCACATGGGTTCAAACCCCACTTCTGGTAGGGTTGATCTTTAAAAATCTTGAAGCATTCACTTAAATTGCTTGTATTACCATCATGACACTTGTATTGCTAAGCTTGATGTGATTACAAAGTGCCCACGTAGGTTTGAACCCCACTCCTGGTAGGGAGGCAAATACTTATGACATCTAAAAGAGAAACTTGAGGATGTATAGCAGGGATAGGCTACATCGGTCCTGGAGTTTAGCTCCAACCCTAATCAAACACACCAGAACAAGCTAATCAAGGTCTTCTGGACCACTAGGGCTACAGGCAGTTGAGGGTTTTTCAGAATTGGAGCTAAACCAACGTTATCTATCCCTGATGTATAGTATGGTTGAGTTTGCTGGGTTATGAAGGACAAAATGGCAAACGAACCTAACACATGTAACCAGGATGGCCGAGTGGTTAAGGCGTTGGACTTAAGCTCCAATGGACGAATATCCTCGTGGGTTCAAACCCCACTCCTGGTAGGGCTTTAGTAATCTTTAAAATTCCTGAAATTATAAACCTAGCATTTGTATAATGAAATGCTTGTATTTGCTTGTGTTACACTTGTATAGTTGAGTTTGATGTGACTTTGTATGGATATAATCAACAAAATACCTCATGTGTTCTATCCCCACCTTTGGTAGGAAATGAACTTTGATACTTAAGACATCTGAAAGACAAACTTAAGGATGTATTCTTGTGTCATGTGGTCGAGTTTGATAAGATATGCAGGACAAAATGGCAAACCATCCTCGTGCACGTGACCAGGACAGCCGAAGAGCTAATCTTTAAAAGACCTGTGAGAAATGCACTACAAAGTTTGTTTTGCTTGCAAACATAAAAATCACAGTAAAGAACACTTATGCAATGAATTATGTAATGAAACTTCTGCAGGGTAGTTTCTAGTATGCCTCGTAAGAGCTAATTGGAGTTGAAGCTAAACTCTGCAAGACATCATCCCCCCAGGACCGAGATTGGGTACCCCTGCCTTAACTACTTGCCGTCCAGGTGTGCATTTGGGAAAAGCACCCCTGGCTGCATGTTACTTGACTATGTATAGTATGGTTGAGTTTGCAGGAAAACGACCAAACGATTCAAACACGTGACCAGGATGGCCGAGTAGTTAAGGCGTTGGACCTAAGACCCAATGCCTGAACTTTAGTAGTGAAGAAATCTGAAAGACAAACTTGAAAATGTATTCTTGTATAGTATGGTCGAATTTGATGAGATACTGTATGCAGGACAAATTGCCAAACCACTTTCAAGCATGTGACCAGGATGGCCGAGTGGTTAAGGCGTTGGACTTAAGATCCAATGGACAAATGTCCACGTGGGTTCGAACCCCACTCCTGGTAGGCCTAACCTTTAACCTTTAAAGAAATAGATGACAAAGACTGTCTGCTTGCAACAAATGTGGATGAGTGAATGCATACATAAAAATCATAATAATGATCACATACCATACAACCAGGATGGCTGAGTGGTTAAGGCATTGGACCTAAGACCCAAAGGACAAATGTCCATGTGGATTTAACTCCGTGAACTTTAGTACTGAAGACATTTGAAAGACAAACTTGAAAATGTATTCTTGTATAGTGTGGTCAAATTTGATGAGATACTGTATGCAGGACAAATTGCCAAACCACTTTCAAACACGTGACCAGGATGGCCGAGTGGTTAAGGCGTTGGACTTAAGATCCAATGGGCAAATGTCCACGTGGGTTCGAACCCCACTCCTGGTAGGCCTAACCTTTAACCTTTAAAGAAATAGATGACAAAGACTGTCTGCTTGCAACAAATGTGGATGAGTGAATGCATACATAAAAATCATAATAATGATCACATACCATACAATCAGGATGGCTGAGTGGTTAAGGCATTGGACCTAAGACCCAATGGACAAATGTCCATGTGGATTTAACTCTGTGAACTTTAGTACTGAAGACATCTGAAAGACAAACTTGAAAATGTATTCTTGTATAGTATGGTCAAATTTGATGAGATACTGTATGCAGGACAAATTGCCAAACCACTTTCAAGCATGTGACCAGGATGGCTGAGTGGTTAAGGCATTGGACCCAAGACCCAATCCTTAAACTTTAGTACTGAAGACATCTGAAAGACAAACTTGAAAATGTATTCTTGTATAGTATGGTCGAATTTGGTGAGATACTGTATGCAGGACAAATTGCCAAACCACTTTTAAGCACGTGACCAGGATGGCCAAGTGGTTAAGGCATTGGACCCAAGACCCAATCCTTGAACTTTGGAACTGCAGACATCTGAAAGACAAACTTTAAAATTTATTCTTGTATAGTATGGGCGAATTTGACGAGATACTGTATGCAGGACAAATTGCCAAACCACTTTTGAGTACGTGACCAGGATGGCCGAGTGGTTAAGTCCTTGGACTTAAGATCCAATGGACAAATGTCCACGTGGGTTCAAACCCCACTCCTGGTAGGCCTAACCTTTAAACGACCTGCAAGAAATAGATGGCAAAGACTGTCTGCTTGCAACAAATGTGGATGAGGGACTGCATACATAAAAATCATAATAATAAGCACATACTATACAACCAGGATGGCAGAGTGGTTAAGGCGTTGGACCTAAGCCCCAATGGACAAATGTCCATGTGGATTTGAATCCCTGAACTTTAGTACTGAAGACATCTGAAAGACAAACTTCAAAAAGGTATTCTTGTATAGTATGGTCGAATTTGATGAGATACTGTATGCAGGACAAATTGCCAAACCACTTTCAAGCACGTGGCCAAATGGTTTAGGCGTTGGACTTAAGAACCAATAGACAAACGTCCATGCAGGTTCAAACCCCACTCCTGGTAAAACTAGGGTAAAAGACAGTCATAATGGTACATTCATACGATGTAAAACTCATCAGATGTGTAAAGGTGCATTTGATGGTATTGCAGGACAAAATGCCAAATCTTAAAGGCTGAGTGGTTTAGGCTTTGGACTTAATGTCTATGTGGGTTTGAATCCCACTCCTGGTAAAAGTAAACATTTAAAAGACCGTAATAATTGTGTATTTATACAACAAAATGCTTGGTTGGCATCACAACCCAAACATGGACTAAAAGGAGCTTTCAAGCTTCAAAAAAGATATCATGAAAAAAAGAGTTGCACTTACTTGGTAGTTGTGTTGTCACAAAAATCGGTGAAGGTTTACCTCATGAATTTTCTATTTATACAGAAGACACTTTCATCCAAAGTCAATACAAATGCAAAATGCTGGAAGCAGCAATAACATGCCTTAATGCAACTTTCTATTTGATTAAAATTAAAAAACCTGTATGCCAGTGGAAGTACCATATATATTATGAATGGGGAACATTTGTTCGCATTTACTTTGCATTTCACTGCACATCAATGGATATGGAGCACTTTAATCAATGTCTCAGCTTATTAAAAAGCATAAAGCAAACAAGCCATACATTCTAGTTTAATCTCCATGTACTCTTTGTGGATTTCAGCGTGTATTGACGTTGAGTCACTGTTCATCCTTCTCACGTGGATTTTCTGAATACATTTGAATGTAATCACTCCGGGGCTCAGATCAGGTCTGATGGTGAACTGCTTACCGTGCATTCTCTCTGGGAAGGAAGTCTCGTCCCACCGGAATACCGATCAGCTACATTGCACCTGTTGTCTATGCTGAGGCATCATCTTTATGGCTGATTAGAGTGGTGATTACTTCCTGATAGGGTGGACCGGTGGGTTTGCTGGGGCTGGTTCCACCGCAGCTCATTAGAAGAAGGCCAGTGAAGTCTTACTAAGCAGAACTTGCAGAAGGTTTGGACTGCAAAGTGCAACCAGCAGCAAAAACAGAAGAGAGAGAAGAATGAGGTTTTTGATATGGCAGTTTCATCATTGTTCTTTAATCTTCTGGGTTATGCTGTCTGTCTTTAGTTTTTTTGATGCAGTTTTGTAGAAAAACCAAAATGCCTGTAAAAGGGATGTATTCTGTTTTTTTCTTTTACCTTTTTTACCTTTCCTGAAGTCAACTTAAAATGTTAATCAAAGTTTTTTTTTTGCCATTTAGGTTTGCATGACCTTTTTCAGGCCCGAGCACCAGTGGACCCTATCGGAATTGCTCAGACTCTTCTTTTTCTTCTCCGAAATGAATGTCATTTTTGAGGGCCTAAACATGCTCGAAAACTCATGAAACTTTGCAAACAAGCCAAAAGTTGTAAAAATTTACATCTGATTTGGGTTTCAGAATTGGGTGTGGCAAAATGGCTCAATAGTGCCACCTATAAAATTTTAGCGAAGTGCCTCTCGAGCTGTTTCACATACAAATTCGCTAGACACATGCAACATACCAGCACCTACAAAAAAAGTCCCCTGGTACGAAGTCCGAAATCCAACAGGAAACCTGTTATTTTGAATTTTCTCAGCTGTTTTTGCCATTTTTAGGCGTTGTATTTAAACAAACTCCTCCTAGAGATTTAAACAGATCAACACCAAATTTGGTCAATCTAATCTAAAGCCCTTTGTGATGTTAAATTGTGACGGCGTGACAAATTTTATGTTTCGCCATGAAAAAGGAAGTTGTTATAATTCAGGCACACAATGTCCAATCTGCACCAAAATTCACGTTTGATAAGAATTCTGTCCTGAACACATGCCCATGATCATATTCAGTTATAGCCATAGCGCCACCTGCTGGCAACAGGAAGTGGAATGTTTTACGCTCTATCCTAGAGATTTCATGACATCTAGATTATATCTGGTCAGTCTACTCTAAATGCCTTTGCAATTTTAAATTGCGAAGATCTTGAGTTTTCGTTAAAGGAGAAGTCCACTTACAAAACAAAGATTCACATATAATGTACTCACCCCCTTGTCATTCAAGATGTCTTTCTTTCTTCAGTCATAAAGAAATTATGTTTTTTCTCCATATAATGGACTGATATGGTGCCCCGAGTTTGAACTTCCAAAATGCAGTTTAAATGCAGCTTCAAACGATCCCAAATGTGGTTGTAAACAATCCCAGCCGTGGAAGAAGGGTCTTATTTAGTGAAAAGATCTGTAATTTTCATTAAAATAATACAATTGAAATACTTTTTAATCTTAAACACTCGTCTTGCCTTTTTCTCCCTGAACTCTGTGTATTCTGACTCAAGACAGTTAGGGTATGTTGAAAAACTCCAATCGTATTTTCTCCCTCAACTTCAAAAATCATTTCAAAATTATCCTACATTACTGCAGAAGTACCGACCCAGTCTTTGCAAAGTGAACATGCAAAGAAGATCAAATACCCTTAACAAAAAAGGTAAAACAGCAATATAGGACGATTTTGAAGTTGAGGGAGAACATGAGATGGGAGTTTTTTGACATACCCTAACTGTCATGAACTGGAACAAAAACAGTCCAAGCAGAGTAAGACAAGACAAGCGTTTGACATTAAAAAGTATATAAACTGTATTATGTTTATGAAAATAACCGATCGTTACGCTAGATAAGACCCTTCTTTCTCAGCTGGGATCATTTACAACCGCATTTGGGATTGTTTGAAGCCGCATTTTGGAATTTCAAAATCGGGGCACCATATCAGTCCATTATATGGAGAAAAATGCTGAAATGTTTTCCTCAAAAAACATAATTTCTTTACAACTGAAGAAAGAAAGACATGAACACCTTGGATGACAAGGGGGTGAGCCTGAAGATATCTAAAGGCCAATATTCAGTTCTAATCATAGTGCCACCTGTTGGCAACAGGATACGTCATGCTTTGCACTAACTCAAACATACCATGTTCAATCTCACCAAACTTCATATGTTCGATAAAAGTGCTGGCCTGAAGACATCTACATGGCAATATCTAGTTATAGTTATAGTACTACCACCTGGTAGCAGGAAGTTACATATAAATTACTTTTGACATATTCCTTCTACATTTATCATAATGCATATTTCCCACCGAGGGCACTTTCAACGCTGCTTGCAGTTTTAATTTTGTTTTTTTGTGATTGTTGCCATTCTAAACTAAATTTGGGAAATTCTGCTGTCTTTAATTACTCTATTTTACTTTAATGTATTTATATCTGTGTATTTTTTTATATTTTGTATTATACTATTTGTAAATTCTGCATGTTACTGTGCCTAGCATTTAATTCAAAGCTTAGTTTCATTGAATGGACTAGAATGATAAAGTATGTCTACAAAGAAGATCAACATCTTTCACTTGTACTTTAACCAAAGCAACTCTCTCAATACTGCATTCAAGCTGTGCATTTTATCAATTCCTGTAAAGTGAATCAGTGACCTCGGCATTGCTAGCAGCATGTTCTACCAGCTAAGAGAAAAAAAGCACAAAGAAAAGCCACCATACAATCTTTTTAATGAAGAATAAATGACGTTTTCTTGAGCACAAAGCTGCACAGTCTCCACAGTTGGAGGGCGTAAGGTGGGCGGTGCAAAAACTATATGCCATCCTCAAAATAGCCGTAAATGAAAGCTAAGGCTGTAATCAGAGAGTCTTACTAATTAATGAAACATGAAGGCAAAAAGGACCCCAAGCAGATTGTGACCTCAAACCTCCTCTGCCGATACCGACTCTCAGTGGAAACACCAACTATGCACAGCGTGACACTTTTTTCTGGGGTTTAGACTCAAGGGCATCCTTGGATAGCACACAGACACATATGGTGAATCACCTCCGCACCCATCCAGTGGGGTTTCTAGGGATGAGTCATCCTCATTAATGGTCGGCTGTTCGGGAACATCCACGCAGCCGCAGAAATGCTCATGCACGCTCCGTCTTAGGCGGGATTCCCCTCTCTGCATGCCTAACAGAACCCCAGCAGCCATGCAGTGCAGCGGATGGAGTCCAACAACGTTGACGTTTCAGGTAGTTCATCTGCACGATGAGTCATCGACCGTATGGGCTGGTCACACGCACCTACTCAACCGCTACTGCATGGCAGAGATGAACTGTGCAATAATAAGAACGTTCAATCAAAGGTTAATGCGATGCATATTTCTATTCAAGATACATTCCGCGTCCTTGCCACATCTGCTATAGTAGCTGTCATTTTTCACACATTAGCAGCACATATATCATCAGAGAAGTCGATAAGAGGCCTGGAGGCATTTAGATGGGCCGGTTTCACAGAGCTATTATTCTGCCGCGGCTCCTTGACATCATTGACATTGAGCTTGTCCTGGCTAATGCTTCCCCAGCCTGTAATGATAACACGTTTGAAAGGTTTTGAATGAGAAGACACGTTTAATTTTGGCATGACATATTTCATTATCCGTCCAGACCAACCAATATGCCACCAAACGCTGCCAATTTCCTGGGAAGAGCATTGCATTAAGATTAACATTACCTGCAAACATGCTACATAATATAATAAAAGTATAAAAATACAAAAAGGTTTTTGTGTGTGGGTTAGGTTTATATCAAGTTTATATCATTTTATATATATATATATATATATTGTACGTAATATATATAATGTAATCATATATAATAATAATAATAATAATATATTATTATACATAATATATAGTTTACTGTTACATAACATGCATTTACATATACATTTTTGTACATAAAATATCGAATTTATAATTCTATATGTTAATGTATAATTATACAATTCTACATCCACACTTTTTATAATTATACATTTTTTCACCCTCACATGTAATATTATATTATAAGCAAATTAAATGCTTATTTTTTTCTTACTAAATTTAAATGAGAGCAGGATTTTTTTAACATTTTCTATATGGAATATCATATCTCACTTAAAACAATTTATTACGAGAGAGATTTATTGCGAATGAAAATCTAAAAATATTTTTCCCCACGTGTAATTCTTTTCATAATTATGACTTTTGTCATCATAATTATGGCTAAAAATAATGCTTTAGGAAATCTAATTATGATATAATCATTTGAAATGTTTAATTTTTATTTTATAATTATTACCTTTTGTCATGATTTTGACTGTTCAAGTCAAATGTGTCAAACAAAAAATAATGCTTAGTAAATGAGAGCAATATTTTTAACATTTCCTATGGAACATTATATCCCAATTAAAATAATTTATGGAGGATTATTATGAATGAAAATCTAAAAATAAATTTCCCCACATGTAATCTAGGAATACAAATCCCTTAAAACAAAAAAGTACTTGTTAAAATAACAGATTAAAAATGAAAAAGGTTAGATTAAAAAAAAGCCAAAAATTGTCATAATTATGACAAAACTTAATTTTTTATGTTGAATTTCATTTTTATCTTAGTATGTAACTTCACCTTTTGTGGTAACATTATTTTATTTTTTCATAATTATGACTTTTTTCATCATTTTAACTGTAAATGTCTAAAAATAATCCTTTAGGCAATCTAATTTTGATATAATCATTTGAAATGATGACAAATTGAAATTGAGATTATGGTATAGTTAGTCATAATTTAGATTTTTTTAGTTTCATAATTATGGCTTTTTGTCATGCTTTTGACTTTTTATGTCATAAATGTGTCAAAAAATAATGCTTTTGTAAATGAGAGCATGATTTTTAACATTTCCTGTATGGAATATCACATTTTAGTAAAACAATTTATGGAAATCTAAAAAAAAATTTTAACCATGTGTAATCTAGGAATACAAACCTTAACTTTTACAAAGCTTACAAAGCTTTCCTACAAAGCATTACTTTTATGTAATAACCATGAATTTATCATAATTATGACTTAGTATTACATAATTTCAGCTTTTTTCATAATTTCAACTGTTTGTCATAATTATGACTTTTTGACTGTTTATGTCATAAATGTGTCAAAAAACAATGCTTTAATAAATGAAAGCATGATTTTGACATTTTCTATACAGTATATCATATCTCAATTAAAATAATTTATGAAGATTAAAAATTCCCCACATGTGTAATCTAGGAATACAAATAATTTACAAGTAATTTTTAAAATAACAGATTAAAAATGAGAAATTATGACAAAAAGTTGAAAAGATTATGAGATAAAGTAACAATTATGACAAAAGTTTCATTTTAATGTTACAATCATGAATTTGAACTTGGTATTACATAACTTGACCTTTTGTCATAATTTTATTTCATTTTTTATTTTTTATAGTTATGTCTTTTGTCATCATTTCACCTGTTTGTCATGATTGTGTCTATTATTAGTATGTTAATATAAATTATGACTTTTTGCCATATTTTTGACTGTCATAAATGTGTCAAAAATAATGCTTTAGTAAATGAGAGCATGATTTTTAACATTTTCTATATGCTATATCATAATATCTCAATTAAAACAATTTATGGAGATGTATTACAAAAGAAAATCTACAAGTAATTTTCCACACATATGTAGGAATACAAACCCCTTTAAAATACAATAAATAATAGGTTAAAAATTAGAAAGAGTAGATAAAAAAAAATCATGCGAAGCAAAATTGTGTTTTACAAAACTTTACAATATTGTAAAAATTCTAGAACAATCGTAAGTGCAAATGAAATGCATCCATTAATTTTAGGGTCAATGCTTGTAAAGTGGTTTAGATGACCTGGAAACAGAATTTAGAAATGACCAATGACATCTGCATGCATTTAAACTACTGTACACATCAACCGCTGTTTTCTGTCTGTGTGAATGCTGTTTTTCTTTACTGTAGTCAGCATGTGCTGCATCACTGCTTTGGCCTATTTAAAGTAAATTCATGCAGCTGTGCTGTCTAACAAAATGACCTGTGCTCTCACATCATCAGGGATATAGACTTCAACCAAAAACAGCCATGACAACGCGCTCATCACCACGGCAACCCGACTCATTGAGCTGCAGAGAGCAAGCTCGCCTAATGAGGGATACAGAGTGTTCCCTCTCCGCTCGTGGCTGTGGCACATGGTACGATTCACAGCGCACCTGTTGATTTAGACTCGACTGTCTGACAGACACGACAGCAGACAGCTCACGTCTCAATTCATACCTGCACTGCATCTACAGTACAGCGTCTATTTAAGTCTTTTCTTTGTTCTCTCAGTGTTTGTCATTGCATTTCAGTGCATCGTTTAATCTAGGATGGCAGGGAGACCCAGAGGAAAACTGTAGAGATTGCTCTTTCATAGCTCAGGAGACTTCATGGAGTCCTGAATTACAATATGTCTCAGCTTTGACTCAGATGCTTCAACAGTTCCTCAGTAAAAAGCACAAATGAGCTTTTTACATTTGGCAGATGCTTTTATCAAAAGCACTTAATCAGTTCATGCATTCAATAGTCATAATTATGACATAGAAAGTTGAAATTATAAGATTTATATAAAGTCAAAGTTATGACATACAAAGTCATAATTACAATTTTAAAAAGTCAGAATTATGACATAAAATGTCAAATTTTTATTATAAGTTACTATTATAACAAATAAAAATTGACAGTCATAATTATGATTTTAAATAGCAGAATTATGAGATGAGAAGAAAGTCAAAATTATTATAAAAAGTCTAAACATTACATAAATTAAAAAACATAATTATGACAAACCTAATTTTTGTCATAATTATGAATCTGTCATAATTCTGACTTAACATTACATAACTTCACCTTTTGTCATAATTCTGAATTTTATTTAATAATTATAACTTTTGTCTGTCATAATTATGTCTAAAAATAATCCTTTAGTAAATCTTTATGATAGTAAATCATAATAATATAATTATTATGATTTAAACATTTGAAATTATGACACCAAAACACAACAAAAATTGACTTATGTCATAATTATGACGTAGCAACTCTTAATTTCACCTACCTTATGTCATCATTTTCAATTTTTATTTCATAATTAAGAATTTCTGTAATAATTTTGACCTTGTCATAATTGTGCTTTATTAAATCTAATTATGACATAAACAGTTAAAATATGACCAAATTGACTTTTCATGTCATAATTACAGCTTACTATCTCATAATTTCATCTTTTATGTCAAAATTTTGACTTTTTATTTCCCAATTATGAGTTTTTGTCATATTTCTGATTGTTTATGAAATGATGCTTTAGTAAATCTAATTATCACAATCAAAATATTTACATAAATCTACATTGAGATTAAGTCATAAATGGCCAAATTGACATTTTAATGCCATAATTATGACTTAGCATCTCATAATTTAATGTTTTATGTCATAATTATGAATTTCTGTCATAATTTTGACCTTGTCATAAGTGTGTCAAAAAATAATACTTTATTAAATCTAATTATGACATAAACAGTTAAAATTGTGATATAAATCTGAATAATTTATTCAGAATTTCAACAAATCAGAATTATAAGATAGAAAAAACATAAATATGACCAAATTGACTTTTATGTCATAATTATAACTTAGGATTTCATAATTTTATCCTGTATGTCATAATTTTAACTTTTTGTCATATTTTTGACTGTTTATGTGATAACTACTCCAAAAATCATGCTTTAGTAAATGTAATTATGACATAAATTAAAATTATGAGATAAATTCTGAGATAATGCCATAAATATGACTTAGTATCTTACAATTTCAGCTTTTTATTTCATAATTATGACTTTTTGTCATATTTTATACGTTTTATGACATAATTACATTTAGCAAAGCATATTTTTTTTTAAATTATATAGCAGAAACGGCTTCCATAGATTCACACCCATCAGGAATTCAACAAAATTAAGCTACAAAATGATTTCTGTGCTCATATGGAGACTTTTGATTCTTTGCTTTAGTGTCTTCAAAGTAAACCAGTTTGAGCCATTATCAAGATCTTTTTTGATACTCCAGACTGTGATTTTTCTGTCCTTAGCACATGGATCTCAGTATAAGTTTTCAAAAAAAACCAACAGGGTGGGTGCAGATGTTGGCTGTAAACCGTCAAGCTTATATGAGTGAAAGTGACCTGGAGCAGAGAGAGATTGATATCTGCAGTAATTTGAGTGGTTTTCTGCCCAGCACAAGACGTGGCATGAAGTCAAGCCTCATTACAAGTATTAGTCAAACATTTATGCCTGCTGTTCGAAAGATCAAGACCAGCCACAAACAGTCGTGTGGGACCGATTTACTGTACGTCTCTCTCCTGGAAGGCATTACTGATAATTCAAGCACCATAAACAATTTCGAAAATAATGCTGTCACAATGCAACAATAGCATAAACGTCTCTTATACTAGTCTTTTTTTATCCGTGCATGACTGTAATCGTGCCTTCCTCCCCCGCACGCACGGATGATGTCATCGCTGGCAGAAGGCGGGGGTTGTGATTATTTTGTTTATCACAGTAGATATTATTCACATTTTAATGTATTCCTCTACAGTAACTGCACCGTCGCATTGGCCTTTTGAAATCACGATTAATGAAACGCCCGAATCTGTGCAAAAGGTTTTGACTTTGCCAGTCGTGCACAATGTCAAAGTTAATGGAATGTCAAGGAAATCCTTCAAAATCTGGATAATCTGTGATATCTAAATCTTTCCACTAAAACCACCCCGGGCGGTTATGACTTGGCAGTCAAAAGAGGAAAAGGATAACAAGCAGCAAACATGTTTGGCTTAAACACCAGAGTGAAAAACCACATCTCCTGCTGGATATCACCTGCGAGACAAATGCTACTAAAGCAGAACATGCGAGCATGAAATTTTAGAGACGTAAAAGAGAGCAAGACATGGAATTGATTTTGTTGCGACGCACATTCTCTTGGCTTAGCTGTTTAGAAAATTACATAATTGATTTTTTTTTGTATCGCAAGTGTCATAAGTGACAGCGCATCATATATTCTGAAACAGTTCAATAAAATAAAATGGTTGGCAAACACATAAGCCCGTACCTTCATTTAGGATGATCAGTCTGTTTGGGTTTGTACACAAGCCAGGGTGTAAAGCAGCAGGGTGCGACTGAGAACTTGAAAAAGTGTGACTTTATGAATAAGTTAGAAGGCAAACCTCAGCTGTTGACCTTCTGATGTCCTCAGAGATGCTGCCTATTTAATTCAGCTTGAGCAAAGTTCACATCACCATAGAAGAAAAATTGTGCATTTAGAGCATCCAATATAGAGTCACAGCACATGGTTTCCTATGAAACCCATTTCTGCCACTGAATAAAAAATGAAAAAAGGTTATTGCGACTTTTTTCTCACAATTCTGACTTTTTTTGTGTGATATAAACTCGCAGTTGCAAGTTATAAAATCAGAACTGTGTGATATAAACTCACAATTCTGACTTTTTTATTAGAATTGCGTGATATAAACTCGCAATTGCAAGAAAAAAAGTCAGAAGTGCGTGATATAAACTCACAATTCAGACTTTTTTATTAGAAGTGCGTGATATAAACTCACAGTTCAGACTTTTTCTCAGAATTGCAAGATAAACTCAACTGCAAGTTGTAAAGTCAGAATTGCGTGATATAAACTGACAATTCTGAGTTTTTTCTTAAAGTTTTTCTCAGAATTGTGTGATATAAACTTGCAATTGCAAGTTATAAAGTCAGAATTGTGACTTTTTTTCTCAGAATTGCAATATGAAGTCTACATCACGCAATTCTGACTTTATAACTTGCAACTGCGAGTTTATGTCACACAATTCTGACAAAACAAAGTCAAAATTGAGTTTATATCTCACAATCAAAACTTTTTTTCTCAAAATTGTGTGATATAAACTCACAATTGCAAATCATAAAGTCAGAATTGTGTGATATAAACAATTCAGACTTTTTTTCTCAGAATTGTGTGATATAAACTCGCAATTGCGAGATATGAAGTCAGAATTGTAAGATATAAACTCGCAAATGCAAGATATAAAGTTATACACTCAAGATATAAAGTTATACACTCAAGATATAAAGTTATGCAAGCTATACACTCACAATACTGACTTCATTTTCAGAATTGAGTAATATAAACTCACAATTAAGAAAATAGTCAGTTGCAAGATAAAAACTCACAATTCTGATTTTTTTCCTTTGCAAATGTGAGTAATAAAGTCCCATTTTGAGGGTAAAAAAGACTGATATGTTCTCAGAATTGCAAGTTTATATCTCACAACTCATATGTTGACTTAATAGCTCACAATTGTGACTTTATTTCTCAGATTTGCAATTTTGACTTTATAACTTGCAATTAGGTCCCATAGTTCTTTAAGACTCAATATCTACTTACTGTAAACGATTTTTAGAAGCTGGCCATAATATTATCTAATTTAAAGTATAGTTCTGTCTTAACTGCATTACTTTAATGCAGCACAGGTTAACAAAAAAAAACAAAAAAAACTGCAAGCTTTTAGTTTTTAATGTAAAACTAAAAGATTCTTTTGTTTAGTTGACAACAACTGTTTTAATACTCTTTCTCATTACAAAACATACTGGTGTAATGTTATACAAAATGAGCCATACGTCTGCATTTTATTGATAATTAAATTAAATTACATTACATTTTAAATTTAATTGTGTACATAAAAATTACATTAATTAAATTAAATTACATGACCTGAATGGACATTATACCTGAATTGATGGACTATTTTTTATTGTTTTTTATGTCATAATGTTTACTTTTCATGTCATAATTATGTTTTTTTTAATCTCATAATTTGTCATAATTTAGATTTCGTCATAATTTTGATTTATGAACTTTTGTCAGAATTTTGAGTGTTTATGTCATAATCTTTACATTTTTGTCATAATTATGTTGTTTCTTTGTCCTAATTTTAACTTTTCATGTCATAATTATGGCTTTTTATCTCATAGTTTGTGTCAGATTTCTTGTCATAATTTTGATAAAGGTGTAAGTGTTTCAACTGGGATAATAAGTCCTTGTACTATACACTTGTTTTATTGTGAATCATGAAAAAGGGGACAAGCAGTATAGTTTTAGACTACACTCTTAGAAAAAAAGGTACAAAAGGTGTCACTAGCTCAGCTCCCTTTTCAAAAAGTACTAATATGTACCATTTAGGCACTAATATGTAATTTTAAAATACTAATATGTTGCTTAAAGGTAGTAAAATACAACCTTTAGGGGTTAAAAAGGTACAAAGGTGTCCTTTTCAAAGGGTTCCGTCCTTGTGACAGCTTTTGTACCTTTTTTCTGAGCGTGTATTTTGGCTGTCATGTAGGCATTTGGTGTTGATTCTCTATGGATGTTATTGTGTCAACAAATATCGCTGACTAGTCTTTCTATACACTTGTTTGGGGTTTATTTTCATGAAAGCTCTATTCAAACACACAGGACAGGATAAGCACATGACTACAGGGGCAGCATTTCACCCAGCTGCTTACACAAGTAGGCGGAATCGACCACGTTATGCAATGCCCCATGGAAAGAGCTAACCTGTCCGTGCCAGAGCACCTTATTTTAGACATGTAAACCCCTCTTATGGGAACACAATCATTTCCCATGAGGCAGCTGTTTGACTGAGGCCTTGGACCCCTTCAGAGAGAGCGAGTGTCTGGCTGAACTGTGTGGTTGAGAGCGATCTCTGGAGAACGCAGAGCCCGGCATGTGTTTTATATGAAGGCATATCCGGACAGATCAGACCTCAACCACGGGGTATTTTTTGAGCTTGAGGGCAGAAGGAGGAGGGAGAAGAGAAAGAGAGAGAGAGAGAGAGAGAGAGAGAGAGACTGTGCTCATAATAGATACTAGCATGCTTACTGCACACTGTGCACTATACACTGAACGCTGTCTACTTTTTGTGAACCACTTTTTGAGTTTATGACAAGTTACTGTAAAATCATGACAATTTATTTCATAATGTAAACTTTATGTGCCATAATTTTGACTTTTGTCATAAGTTTGACTTTTCTAATGTCATAATTATGTTTTTTGTGTCATAGTTTCCACTTTTTAAATGTTATAAGTATGTTTTTTTTGTCAGTTTCCACTTTTGTCACAATTTCAGCTTTCTATGTTATAATTATGACTTTTAATTTGTCATAATTTAGACTTCGAGTGAATTTTGACTCAACTTTTTGTCATAAATTTTTGTTTTCGTCATAATCTCTGCATTTTAACATTACATTTTCTGTCATAATTTATACTTTTCATGTCATAATTATAACTTTATCTCATAATTTCTGCCATAATTTAGACTCATAATTTTGATTTGTCATGAACTTTGTCATCATTTTGAGTGTTTATGTAATAATCTCAATGTTAATTATGTTTTCTGTGTCATAATTTAGACTTGTCATTAACTTTTTGTCATAATTTTGAGTGTTTATGTCATAATCTCTGTTAACATTTTCAATGTCATAATTGTTTTCTGTGTCATAATTTATACTTTCTGTCATAATTATGCTTTTTTTATCTCATAATTGTCATAATTTAGACTTCTTGTAATAATTTTGACTTGTCGTTAACTTTCTGTCATAATTTTTGAGTGTTTATGTCATAATCTCTATTAAAATTTTTAATGTCATAATTGTTTTCTGTGTCATAATTTATACTTTTCATGTCATAAATATGACTTTTCTCACAATCTGTCATAATTTAGACTTTGCATAATCATTTTGACTGTCATAATCATTTGAACTTTTGTCATAATCTTCAGTGTCTGTCATAATCTCTACATTTTAATGTCATAATTATGTTTTCTGTCATAATTTATACTTCTCATGTCATTATTATGTTTTCTGTGTCATAATTTGTGACATAATTTAGACTTATTGACATAATTTTTACTTGTCATTAACATTTTTAAAATAGTTTTGAGTGTTTGTCATAATCCCATCAACATTTTAACGTCATAATTATGTTTTCTGTGTCATAATGTAAACTTTTCATGGCATAATAATGACTTTATCTTATAATTTGTGTCATAATTTAGACTTAGTCATAATTTTGACTTGTCATTAACTTTTTGTCATAATTTTAAATGTCATAATTGTTTTCTGTGTCATAATTTACACGTTTCATAATTCATAATTGACTTATTCTCTCACAATCTGTCATAATTTAGACTTTGCATAATTTTGACTGTCATCATTTTGATGAGTCGAACTTTTGTCATAATCTTCAGTGTTTGTCATAATATCTACATTTTAATGTCATAATTGTTTTCTGTGTCATAATTTATACTTCTCATGTCAGAAGTATGACTTTTTATCTCATAATTTGTTTCATAATTTAGACTTCTCATCATAATTTTGACTTGCCATAAACTTTTTGTCATAATTTTGAGAGTTTGTCATAATCTCTACATTTTTAATGCCATAATTATGTTTTGTGTGTCACAATTTATACTTTTTTTTATTACTTTTAATGTCATATATATATATTTTTTTTTACCTTTTATAAAATTTTGACAGATTTTGTCATAATTCTTACTGTTTATTACATGAACTATAGTAGACTTTTTGGCATAATTTCAGCTTTTTAATGTTAATGGTCATTATCTTTTTATGTTTAGACTGTTAATGTCACAATTATGACTTTTTACTTTAATTTTGACTTTGTCATAAGTGCTTATTGTATGTCATAATCAAAATATTTTTGTCATAATTATGTTATGTCATAATTTACCTTCATCTCATAATTTTGACTTTCTGTCATTATTTCACCATTTATTTCATAATTCTTACTCTTTTAATGCCATAATTATGTTTTTATGTCATAATGTAGAATTTTTTTCCCATTATTATCCCATTAAACATGATCTCAAACTGTAATATGCCATGTTGTTGTCACATTACTTTTTAAAATTAGCCACATGATCCCATTACATGCATGTTAATTTCCCTTTTTAATTCAAATATGTATTAAAACACAAAGCAACTGGCTCAACCAATGGCATGAGTTTGGGGACGGGACTATCTAATGCATGGCTAATGGCGGTGTGGTCAACAAACCAGTTTGAAATCAATCATATATTTGAAAATTCAGTTGGTGATGCTAACATCTAAATTTATAGTTATTCGATTTTATTTTTTAATGTTACATTACTTAAAATATCCGGTTCACTCGCAAAACTAAAAACTGAAAGTTTTCCTTTTACTGTACACATACTATGTACATTTCAAAAACAGTAAACATATAATATAATAGTATACTATTTCAAACAAAGTCAGAAAGAAGCAGACAGAAATTAAGAGGATAGACTTGAATACTTGCATACTGCATGCTGTCTACTATTACTTAAAACAGTATGTGAAATAGTTATTATACTATGACAAACATTGCAAATGTGCATTGTTATCACTATACACATACTATATACTGCAGACATATGGAAAGTAGTATGCTAGTACACTATTCCAAAATAGCCAAGGTCTAGGAGCCACTGTGGGAAAGCATCTGGACAGCCTCCAGCGCCTCCCTTTGCTAACCAGGCATGAAATTCCTGCGGCAGCGAGCAAAATGAAAGAGTGTGTATGTGTGTGTGTGTTTGTGTGTGTGTGTTTTCAGACGGATATAGAGTAAGAGAGAGAGGGTGTCCCGTACACAACAAGCACAGAGGAGGGCAACGTGTAATCATAATGACCAAGCCGAGAGGACGAGAGGACGTGGGATGATGCAACATAATGAACATAAACGCAGGAATGCAGGGAGAGAGAGAACGAGAGAGAGAGGTAAAGAGGAGGACAGGACGAAACTTAATGGCTTTTCCATTCGTCAGGAATGTGCTGACGAGCATGTCTCCTCAAATTAAAACACAAAGAGACAAAACGGAGAACATGCACAAACACATGGCCGATAAAATCACCTGGCACTGGAAAACACCAATTAACAAGCATGGCTGGTGTTCGGCACATGACCTCACCGCTGCATACCCAATTTAGCAAATGCCAAGTGGTTCTTATGACTATAACATATGAGAAGTTTGTGTAAAAATATTTACACAATTCTGCAAAAAAACAAATAATGAGTAAAAAGGCATTAGGAAAAATATTAAAGGTAACATTTTATTTTAAGGTGTCCTATTATAATAACAATTAATTATGCATAATTACATAATTCCGAACGACGGAATCCAGTCATAAAAACGGAATTTACTGAATAACGAGGAATGTCATGTAATTCGTGAAAGTTCAAATGAATTAATCAAAAGTAGGTCATTACACTTAAATCAAACCACAGTATGGACTAGTATCTGTAAATATTACGCCGCAAAAATACCATTTAAATGTGAACCCTGCATGTTCTGGGTGTCTCTTTTTTAATGAATGGAGCAGATGAGCGGTTTTGTTTACTACACACACGTGTGACGCTTACAGTGATTTCAGCATCTGTCGTCTCACTAAATGAGGACATAAATACATGAACAATATCTGCCGAGAGTCACTTCATGAGCTTTTGACCGTTTCATTTTAGGAAAACTAGCCTTATATCATATAAACTCAGAAATGTAAAGGTAGACCCGTCAAAATAAAAGTCCGGTTTAACGTGAAGACATTGTGCCAGATATATAATACTACTATTACTACTAATACTAAAATGTTTACCCTATTTTTTAGGGTATAATCACACAACATTTCTTCCATGTTTTAATTTTAATAGTAAATTCCCCTTTGTTTGCCCCCCAAAAAGTTTGCATAATTTTCAATAATTAAAAGATAAATGTTTTATGCCTTCATTAAGCAATAATGTAATAGGCCATCATACTGCATACTACTTTATAAAAATCTAATCTAAAAATGTCTTCACTCTTGGCATTCTGCTAAATAAAAAGGGATAGTTTTTTGTAAATGCAGAACATTCGAAACAGACGGTCGGGTTGAATGCACTGCATTATGGGATACAGTGCGTTCTACTTTAGATACTGCAGTTCACAGCAATTTTAGTAGGCCATCTGGGGAATCTCTACTACATATAGAAAAACAATTTGCATTCTGTGCACTGTGTGTATACAACATACTACTTTTTAAAATGCAACACTATATTATATCTAAAATGTGCATGCAATGAGATAGAGTATAGATCAATTAATGTGCATTTTTGTAAATACACCCTTTAGCAAAAGTCATTCAGGTATTTTAAGCATTCACATCCTGTGCACAGTATACATATGTACTGCACAAACAGTAAGATAATAGTATATTATTCTGAACATACGTCTTTCAACTGCAGCTGACTTGCATCTGGCATGACCTTTAATTGAAGGTTATCTGGCACAGCGATATGCATTAATCACCACACTATTGTGGAGCATTGATAGTGCGATCAGTCTTCCTGATTGGCTGAAGATCAAGCAATCAATGCTAACGCTAAAGGAAGATGAGTTATTCAAGGGCAACACAGGGAAACCTGAGCCCTCAGGATGATCAAACCGACAATATTAGACTTGTCTGGCTAACAAGATGACAATATCTATTTCAGGATAATGACATCATATCCAGTGCCGCAGGTTCATTGATATAACACTGGCTCCATTCACGACTGCAGTATGACTCATGTTATGGTGAAGGTTATTTTCATATCTGTGGTCATCCAAACTCTTGTTTCACTGGTGTGACTATACCTTAGCATTAATCACACAAGAGGAACTGTATGACTTCGAAAACACACTGCGATCACATCCATGTTGATAACATACCTATACACAAAATACTACAGAAGTATTAAAGTAAAGAAAATACTGTATGTAAATACATAAAATACTATGAACATGTTTCTTAAACCATAGGCACTTTTTGTGCTGAGGTTAAATTGTATACTTTTTTTCTTTATATAACGCCAAAACATTTACTATATCTGCATAAAATTTTTTTCATGTGCATTTTTTTTTTTGCATTTTTTACCCCTATACATTACCAGACTTTCAATTTTAAAATATGAAAATCCTTCATAAAAATATTACCACCAATACAAACACCAGTTACTTTAGCTTTTTTATATGCCTTTTTTTAAAATATATTTTTACCCTCATCAGTTACCCTCATATTTTCATATGATGGATTTAAAAAAAAAATATATATATATATATATATATACAGGGGTTGGACAATGAAACTGAAACACTGGCCAATATAGTGTTGGAGGTTTCATGGCTATATTTATGCAGCCTGGTGGCCAGTCTTTACTGATCGCACATTCCACCAATAAGAGCAGAGTGTGAAGGTTGACTATGTGCACCCAATAGCTCAAACATTGTACCCTGAAGGTGGTGCCGTGTATTAGGATGATAATGCACCAATACACACAGCAAGACTGGTGACAAGAGTGATTTGATGAACATGAAAGTAAAGTTAAACATCTCCCATGGCCTGCACAGTCACCAGATCTGAATATTATTGAGCCACTTTGGGGTGTTTTGGAGGAGCGAGTCAGGAAATGTTCTCATACACCAACATCACATAGTGACCTGGCCACTGTTCTGCGAAAGGAATGGCTCAAAATCCTTCTGGCTACTGTGCAGGACTTGTATTTGTCATTCCCAAGATGAAATAATGCTGTATTGGCTGCAAAAGGAGGCCAAACACCATACTAATTGTGGTCTAAACCCAGGTACTTCAGTTTCACTGTCCAACCCCTGTATATATATATATAATAGTCTAAAGAATTTTTTTTTGCATTTTACCCTGTATCATTACCAGACTTCCAATCTTAAAATATGAAAATCCACCATAAAATATTTCCATTAATATAAACATCAGTTATTTTTGCTTCTTTTCAAATGCCTTTTCTATATTTCACTCTCATATCATCCCCATATTTTCAATCCTAAAATATAACAATTCACCAAACAAATTAATTAATAATAATTATATGATGGATTTTCAATTAAAATAACTATGATAATCTAAAGAAAAACTGAAATAATCATAATTTCCAGAAACTAAATGACTCCTATGCCAGAGTTTACATTTTATTAAAATGAATGGACTTTTTCCTTATTAGAAAAAACTCAAAACTGTCTTGAAAACATTTAATATGCCTTCATAAACTATTTTCATGTTTTTTTTTTGTTGTTGTTGTTTTTTTTTGCATTTTACCCTGTATTATTAACAGACTTCCAATCTTAAAATCATAAAAATATCCATCACTTTTATATTTTACCCTCCTACCAACCCCATATTTTCAATCTTAAATAAATATTAATTAATACTTATATGATGGATTTTCAATAAAAAAGACAATCTAAAGAAAAAGTGAAATAATCATACTTTTCAGAAATTTAACAATTCTCAGGTCAGAAGTCAAATTTTATTAAAATCAATAGGCTATTCTTCCCCTATTTAAATCTAAATCTAATACATTTTAATCCCAAAACCGTCTCGCATTTAATATACCTTCATAAATTATTTTCATGTTCTTTTTTATATATTTTTTATTTTTTTACCTCATGTCATTTCAGACTTTCAATCTTAAAATATGAAATATTTACATAATAGTTTTTTAATACTATTATTTCATAATAATAATACTTATATAATAATTTTTCATATTTTAAGATTGAAAGTCTGGGTATTATGAGGCTGAACTACACAAAAATAAATAAGCTGAAGAAAAAGTGAAAAATCACAATTTTCAAAAATTAAACAATTCATACATTTTATAAATAAAATAATACATTTTAATTTTTATTGCTGTGTATTTCTAATTATTTAAATAAACAGCTATTAAAGTATCGAAATACTAATAAAGTATTGAAAAGTTAGTGTACTTGGTTTCTAAGGAGACAACAGCAGATAAAGAGCTTGAAATGAAAAATGAGACATGCACGTGTGAAGAAAACAAAGAAAAATCAAGGTAAACACCAGTTATCACAGAATATATAATTGCACGCCATTTCCAATCAAGTTGTAATTTTGTACAATTATACAAAAAGCTAAGAAAATAAGATTTAATTGTGTGCATTTAAAATACAAAAATGCTAGCTATGACATAAAAGCCTTCCAAAAATGTTTAGAATCCCATTAAAATGCCTTAACATTAGAGATATGGTATAAATGAGACTTTAGAAGTTTCAGAAAAATAAAAAATGGCAGACTTATGCCTCTACACGGCTGTTTATTTTCTGAAAGTCCACCAAGTAGCCAAGGAAAAACTCACAGTTTGAGAACATCAACTGCTAAAACACTGTTTGTAACGTGACATTCATAAACAAACACACACTACAGAAGCCATAACTGCTCTCAGCCAAACATGTCTTTCTAATTTGGTCCATAATAGAGTGAAATCGATGACCAATCATCACACAAATACTCTATTCTTAGCCTGCGGTTGTCCTTGAGTCAGGTTGAAAGCGTGTTAAGAGCCGTATTCCGTTACACCCTGGATAAAACACAAGGACGGTTGAAGGAGAAACTCAGGAAACAGACAGTGAGTCATGAGCCGCGCTCACGGCACTAAATCACTCCACTATCTCTCAAAGCTGGATATCTTTGTCAATGAAACAAGTGTTCAACGGTACGCGTTCATCTGAAATATTTCAGGAAGAGACGTGACAGTATGGAAGGTAAAACAGTGCTGAGATAATTTACATTTCTGTTCCTCAGACTAGAGAAATTAAACAGCCTTGGATCCATTTACAGAAAACGAGGGCTATGCGGAATAATAAAATCAATTTATGCATCACAAAAGCCAAATCTGACTTGAACAAAGCAAGACTGTCTTGCAGAGGTCAGTTCTTTGTGTCTGAAGTCTGGGTTCTTTTAAGCGTGAAATTTAATCATTGCATTAAAAAAATTAATGCCATTTAAAATGATTTCATAGTCAGACACACCACTGTGACCCAAAGTGCTGGTTTGGAATATTTTTGATGCTCAATTTAATTTAAGGCTCTTAAAAAGAGGAAGAAAAAAATACCTAAGCATTGGAGCCATGACATGTCGATTATAATAAGAACTGCAGACTGTGTTGTTTTAGTATTATTGATATGCTTTTACGGTTTTGCTAATATTTTGAATTTGATTTTAAAGTAATGTCAGTCAAAATAAAATCTAATGTAGTTAAAATGTCTTTTTACTTTTAATAATAATATATTTAATTATATATTTGTTTTTATTTGTATATATTTCATTAGATTATATTAATATTATGTGTGTGAGAGAGAGTTTGAGATAAATAAATGTAATCTAACATTCAGATTTTCTGCTTTCACTTTAATACACAATATAATAGTAATAGTAAATGTTGTGCTTTATTATTATTATTATATTCGTTTATGGGGGGGGTGTATGTTTTTGTTATTTTTAGTACATCAAGTAAAATTAAACTAAAAATAAAATACTGACTTGCTAAAATAAATTAAGTTTTATTTATTTATTTTATATTATATTAATATTACATGAGTGTGTTTGAGATAAAAAATGAAATTAACATTCAGATTTTATTTTTAAAATGTTCTGCTCTCACTTTAATATACAACATAATAATAGCAAATGTTATGTTTGATTATTATCATTATTTTTTTTGTTTATTGGGTTTTTTGTATGTTTTTGTTATTTTAGTACATCAAGTAAAAAAAAAAAAAAATTAAATACTGACTTGCTAAAATAAAATAAGTTATTTATTTATTTATTTTATTATATTAATATTATATATGTGTGTGTGTGTGTGTGTGTTTGAGATAAAATGAAATCTAACATTCAGATTTTATTTTACAGATTTTCTGCTTTCACTTTAATATACAATAGTAGTAGTAAATGTAAATGTTGTTTTATTTTTTTCGTTTATTGGGTTTTTTGTATGTGTTTTTGTTATTTTAATACATCAAGTAAAATTAATAAAAAATTTAAAAAACTGATTGCTAAAATATATTAAGTTTTATTTATTTATTATATTATATTATATTATATTAATATATATGTGTGTGTGTGTGTTTGAGATAAAAAAACGAAATCTAACATTCAGATTTTATTTTTCAGATTTTCCGCTTTCACTTTAATATACAATATTATAATAATAGGAAATGTTGTGTTTTATAGTTATCATTATTTTATTTGTTTATTGTTTTTTTTTTTGTAAGTTTTTTTTATTTTATTTTAGTACAAGTAAACAAAAATTAAAAATACTGACTTTCTAAATAATATTGCTAAGTATTATTAGTTAACATTTTAGTCATTTAGTTTTTTCATATATATAGTTAACATTTTAGTCATTTTGTTGTGTTTTTTCCCCATTTTTATTATTCTATTAGTTTATTGTATTGTATGTATAGTGTTTTGTATGTCTGTTTGTATGTTGTTTTAGTACTTCTTAGTTAAACTTAAAAATATTAAAAATGCTGACTTGCTAAAATAAATTAATAAAGTTTTATATTTATTAGTAGTAGTAGTAGTAGTAGTAGTATGTAGTTTATTACACTTATTTTATTTTCAAGTAACAAACTTGTTGTTCATGCTTTTCATTTTAGTTAGCAACCCTGACATGTTGATCTGCGGTTTTTATGTTGGTAACAACAAAATTCAGCACTAATGCAGTACAGCCATTTCTAATCATTTTATAAAAGCAGAGTCCAAAAAAGCTTTCCAAAGTTCCTTATTTGTTGAAGTGTATTGAGATTAAAAGATTCATGACGTTCATGTAATTTCAAATGGACAGAAACACGCTTAGGAAGTTTAAGAGTTTAAACCCCGTCCTCTCATCATCATCATTACACGCTCACATTTCTTCTGATGTAAAATGGCTGGTCATCTTGTTGCATTTCAAGCACAGTATTGTCCGTGATAACATTTATTTTGAATAGAGATGGAAGAAATACCAACCACAGAGGAACATTGGCCTGGAAGTTTGACTGGAAGACTATTAACAATGTGGTTAAATCTGAAACCGGGCAGAGATTTACGTGGTTATTTTGTATTGAAAACTCACTGTGGTCCAACATGCTGATGCTTTCCAGCAAACGGGTAAAACTGAGAGCAGGGCCGGGTTAGTTAAGGACAACATTCCCCGATTCCAGCAATACAGGAGCAAAACTATGACTACAGCTCATAACCAGCGCACATAAACACTAACTGGTTGTTTTGGTCACTTTAGTGGCATCTACTAAAACCTCAAATATAAATACATAAGATATTTTCAGAGCTTGGGTTTGTTTGGTTTCTTCCGTCCACTACAAAATTTGGAAATATCTGTCACCATATTTGCATTTCATTATAGCATCTGTAATATTTTCATCTTTCCTTGTATATCAATAGAATGAGAACAAATTCTCAAAACCCATAATGGTAAAATATTTGCTACTTACTTGGGATAGTTGTCACTTGTTTACTCCAGTGAATATATCTTGGTGTAGGTTTGCTTCTGAATGACAATTTCTGTTACGACACAAACAAAAATCAAGAAAAAACAGTAATATTGTGAAATAATATTTTAATGTAAAATAACTCTTTCTGTGTGAATATATTTTAAAATGTAATTTATTCCTATGATGCAAAGCTGAATTTTCGGCAACAGTACTCCAGTCTTCTTTGTCACATGATGCTTCAGAAATCATTCTAATATGCTGATTTATAACTTTTATTATCAATGTTGAAAACAGTTGTGCTGCTTAAAATTTTGTTGGAACCTGTGATTTTTTTGACTTTTTTCAGGATTCTTTAATAAATAAATTGTTAAACAAAACAGCAGATTTTCAAAATAGAAATCTTTTGTTACAACATAAACTACCAATTAAACGTTTGTGGTCAGAAAATTTCTTTCTTTTATTCACAAAGGATGTTAAATGGATAAAAATAGCAAATTTAGTAAAAATATAGTATATAGTAAAAATATCATAGCATTAATACTATCAAATAACATACCATAAGTAATACCAAACCTTTATTTATTTAGTATAACATTCCAAAATATTAAAAACGGCCTGAAAAAAACTGTCAATTTCATTTTAAAATACCATTATTGGTATGTACAGGGGTTGGACAGTGAAACTGAAACACCTGGGTTTAGACCACAATTAGTATGGTGTTTGGCCTCCTTTTGCAGCCAATACAGCATTATTTCATCTTGGGAATGACAAATACAAGTCCTGCACAGTAGCCAGAAGGATTTTGAGCCATTCCTTTCGCAGAACAGTGGCCAGGTCACTATGTGATGTTGGTGTATGAAAACATTTCCTGACTCGCTCCTCCAAAACACCCCAAAGTGGCTCAATAATATTCAGATCTGGTGACTGTGCAGGCCATGGGAGATGTTTAACTTTACTTTCATGTTCATCAAATCACTCTTGTCACCAGTCTTGCTGTGTGTATTGGTGCATTATCATCCTAATACACGGCACCACCTTCAGGGTACAATGTTTGAGCTATTGGGTGCACAAAGTCAACCTTCACACTCTGCTCTTATTGGTGGAATGTGCGATCAGTAAAGACTGGCCACCAGGCTGCATAAATATAGCCATGAAACCTCCAACACTATATTGGCCAGTGTTTCAGTTTCATTGTCCAACCCCTGTATGTATTAGTATGTATTAGTATTATGGCATTAATTCATAATGTATTTTACAACTCAAAAATTGGAAAAAAAAAATCATTGTTAGAATTGTTAGAATTATTTGTTATATAATATGCATGCTGTACAAACATACACAGAATATAATAATACATAAAATAATAATGGAAAGAAAATGATTTTTTTTCCCAATTCTGAGTTGTAAAATACATTATGAATTAATGCCATAATACTAATACATACTAATACATACATACTAATATATACATACTAATATATATATTTGATCCTGGACCACAAACCTAGGTATATTTGTAGCAAAAGCCAAAAATACATTGTATGGGTCAAAATCATCGATTCTTCTTTTATGCCAAAGATCATTATAGGATATTAAGTAAAGATCATGTTACATGAAGGTACTTTGTAAATTTCCTATTGTAAATATATCAAAACTTCATTTATGATTAGTAATATGCATTATCAAGAACTTAATTTGGACAACTTTATAGGTGATTTCTCAATATTTTGATTTTTATGCACCCTCAGATTCCAGATTTTCAAACAGTTGTATCTCAGGCAAATATTGTCCTGTCCTAACAAACCATACATCAATGGAAATCTTATTTACTCAAAAAATTGACCCTTATGACTGTTTTTGTGGTCCAGGGTAACATATGTTACAGTAATATTATAATTAAAGGGGTCATCGGATGCCCATTTTCCAAAAGTTGATATGATTCTTTAGGGTCTTAATGAAAATTCTATAACATACTTTGGTTAAAAATTCTCAATGGTTGTGTAAAACATCACCCTTTTTACCTTGTCAAAATCAGCTCTGCAAAAATCATCCCATTCTGAGGGATTGTTCCTTTAAATGCATATGAGCTCTGCTCACCCCGCCCCTCTCTTCTCTGCGGAGTGCTGAGCTGCTCTGAGAGATTGGCTGCGTCCGAAAACCTAGTCAGCTGACTTGCTGCCTCGCTGCCTTATCAGGCAGTGACTTCGAAGGCAGCGAAGGCAACTCTAAAAACAGTTTCGGACAGACTTCAGAGGCAGCAGAACGTGACGCCGTTGCTAGGTTACCTAACAGTTAAGTTGTAGAATTTGTAGAAAAACGATTTTATACAGCTATATATAAATGCTTTAATAATACATAAGGACCTCAATGTTATTACCCACCGAAGGTCTGTGCGTCGGAGAAGACGACTGAGAATGGCAGCTACTTTTTGCTTAAATAAATAAAAGCACTGATGCAAGTAATATTGCAGAACAGGTCATTGTTATTAGTGGCTGTTTCGTTATTATTGGTAGTATATTGTAAATATTATTCTTATTCACTACTCATCTGAACCCTTTTAACATTTTATTAAATACTATTATTACAAACAATATTATTTATCATGCTTTTTACACTATTACGATTCATAAAGAATATCATGGTCAAGATCTCATCTATTATTTAAAGTAACAAGTCTAATTTCACCAAAATATCTTTATTTATATAGTCTATATGATGCACAGGCAGAGGATTGTGAGAAATCGAAGGCAGTGAAGGATACATCTATGCTGCCTTCAAAATTCCATCAGATGAAGGTACCTCCAGAGACAGGAAGTGAAGCAGAATTAGAATTCGGACATTCCTTGATGCCTTCCTGCCTTGGAATGCTGCCTCTGAAGGCAGCATTTTAGAGCTTTCGGACGCAGCCATTGTTTACTTTGCCGCATTTAGCATGTTTAGCCGTGAAACTTGCTAACTAGCAAGTTATTAAGAACGGTCATTGCAGAGATTCATAAAAAAACCCTTATACTCACTTCTGCTGTAGGTGAAGCTGGATCACGAATGATTTGTGTGAATATAGAAACCTTTATGTAGATCGGGAGCCGCATTCCCTTCACAAACAAACGTAATCCACTGCATCTTCAGCGGCTCAGATGTCGGGAGTAAAAAAGACAACCACTACATTCATTATTACATCCAGCAACACAACACCTCAATCGCTCAATCTGAGATATTCTTGTCTAACTTACATCCCTGCTCCGGCATCGAAACAATGGAGGTCGGACCGTTACAGCTGATTTAAGGCGGGTCTGAGGTAAGACGCTTATGTCAATCAACTATCGTGGGAGCGGCCTCTGTCAGTGAGAATGGCTCAATTTGAAAAAGGGGATATTATTTTTACAGATTAATTAAAAACCACTGCATGGAGTTTTTATTATTATAGGGTAGATTTGTACATGCACATGTACATGCGTAAAAGTGAAGTTTGCATCCCCTTTAAAATATATTACTAAATAGCCAACAGTAGTTTGAACTGTATAAAATTTCAACACATTAAACATACACTACCCTTCAAAAGTTTGGGGTCAGTACATTTTTATTGTTTCTTTTTTTTTTTTTTTTTTTTTTTTTAAGAAATTAATACTTTTATTCACCAAGGATGTATTAAGTCAATAATTAAAAGTTTATTAAAAGTTAATAATAAATAATTTACATTGTTATAAAATATTTATATTTTGAATAAACACTGTACTTTTTAAACTTGTTACTCATGAAAGAATCCTGAAAAAAAAAAATCACAGGTTCCAAAAAATATTTGGCAGCACAACTGTTGATATTATCCAACATTGATCATTCTAATAATAAATCCGCATATTAGAATGATTTCTGAAGGATTATGTGACACTTAAGACTGGAGTAACAGCTGATAAAAATTCAGCTTTTCATCACAGGAATAAATTCTATTTTAAAGTATGTTAAAATAAAAAACATTATTTTATATTGTAAAAACATTTTGCAATATTACTGTTTTTTTCTATATTTTTAATCAAATAAATGCAGCCTTGATGAGCATAAGAGACTTCTTTAAAGACTATTACAAGTCTTACTGACCCCAAACTTTTGAACGGTAGTGTATGTGACTACTTGCCCCAAACTGACATGTTTGGAAACAGTAGATTCTACTATTATAGTAAAAACTCTCAAATGTAAACTACTAAGATATAATCATTGTGACAACTAGCCCTGGCATATCTGTATATTAGCAGCTAAAATCTTTGCCTTAAGAAAAAAGACAAACTACTCAATGGCATTACTGTGTTTGTCATGCAAGTTAGCACTTAAGAACATAAAGAGAGTTTCACTGTGCCACTTCTTCCTGCTGTCTTCCTTTTTAAAGCCATTCTGGGATTATTAGCATGGAGTTCAGAGTGAAAGTGTGACCTTTGCATTCCTTTTTACTCTTTCCTGCTCTCTCCGACACTCAACAAGACTTCCAGACCAACAGTACCATAATGCACCGGGGCAGATGTGGCTCCATTGTTTTGAGCCGGGGGGAGAGGGAGGGCTTTCTGTAGATGTCTGGTTTTGAAAGCGTGCCGGGTTACAGCAGCGCAGACGCCGTGGCGGAGCTCCAGAGGTAAATGGAAAACCACAGTCTCCGGTCCACACAAGTGCAGCATGAGTCACCGGAAGGAGCCGCGCACTTGCAGAACTCATTAAGGGAAATGCGAGGCATATGGATTTCCTATGTCAATAAAGTGCGCTTGGCGGGCCACGCACCCGCCCCGGTGAATCCTGGAGGACAGAGAAAACGTCTAAACTTGCATCTGATTAGCATGAAAGAACATGACGCGAATGAATAATTAAAGAGTCCAGTTGTCTCTCAACACATCATTAATAACAAAAACGCAGCGTTTTTATGAACCCTCACAGTGTGCGTGAAACGCGAGAGGAGGTGAGGGAAAAACATCTTGGCAGGGGAAGCTCCAGAAATGCCTGTGTCACTTTCAGTCAGGTTGAACTTGACATGTCCTGCATGTTTGTCTTTTGCAATTACAGTGGAGCGATTCCGCGGTACTGTATTGTATTTCCATGTCTGTATTTAGTTTGCAGTGTCTAGCGGGGTGGGTTTTGTCCAGATCAAATTAATGCACAGATCATATGTAACTGAGCAAAGGCCGGACATGCATACCAAACTCTGGTCCAGGTTTCCATTGCCTGCTTTCGGTTCATTTGTATGCAACAGCGCCTTCTAGTGGACGTGAACTACTATGACTCAAACCTGCTGTAAATATAGAATGGTAATGAAACATACCTGAGGATGTTGAAACGAAATATTAATTTATATACACCTTTTTCTTCAACGCGAGCAAGCCTGTGGGTGAGACTTCCGGTTCATGCGCCGCTATAGGGAAATAAGGAGAATAACAGCGTGCTGTAAAGGGTAAAACTGTTTGCACTACAAACCAGTGTGCTCATAATTAAGATAATACATTAAAATAATATGGTAAGACACCAATTTGCAATGTAAAGCTGCAAAACGAGCTGTTTTGCATGGGTGAGACCGAAAGCCAGACCCATAAATTTCCAAATGGCGGGAAGAAAAAGGTGGATAAAGGTGTTTATATATGTTTGCACATTGTATATATACTGGATACTGCAGAAACATTATGAACTAACACAGCTTTAATCTGTAAAAACTCTATTTTCTAGTCTTAAATAGCTAGAGGCTTTACATAACATCAGAAAAAGTGTTTAAAACGCAGTTACATGTGCAAAGCAAATTTTGTGTGATTCATTTCTGAGCCTGTTCATTTACTACAGAGCTTTACTGCCAGCAGCTCTGTAATAAAACCTAAAAGTAAGCTTGTTGGGCTTCATCTATATTTATCTCTGTCCATCTGTGAATATGAGTCTGGAGGCTGGTGTTTCAGATAGTATTGGAAGCATGCACAAATCTCCATACACCTGCACTGGTACAGTCTGGTAAAGAACTGCTGACTGGTCGTTTTTCCTCCAAAATGCATGCAGATTGTATCTGCAGAGTTTCTTGTATATATTCACAGGCAAAAATAGTAAGGGTGGTTACCCATGAACTCAGCTGCCCTTTAGTATTTTAAGAGCAATATCTAGTTTAGCAAAGGTCACAAGCCACAGGAACAGAACAAGTGGGAGGTTGTGTTTACAGCGTGAGTGATATTTTTCCACCACTGACATGTCTTTAGAAGTCTGACCAAAAAAAAATACCTGTAGTGTATGTTATGAAGAATTGTATCCAATCTTAAAATATAAAGCAATGCTGTACGCCGTGGAGGAGTGATACAGCTTTCATTTGCACAAAAAAGTAGTACATAAAGCAGTACTTGATTATACTTTCTGCATGTTTAAGGAGGTCAAGACAAATCTCACCTAAATATAGAAAAACACAAACTGATAATAAATAAATAAAAGTTAATAAAAGATAACTTTAAACAGAAAAAAAGAAAATTCTTATGCACTTGTAAAGTTCTGCACTTTATTTCAGATTCAGATTCATAATTTATTGTCCCCACACGAGGAAATTTGCCTTCACAGACTGTACCCAAGCTGTAGTGCACACATTTCAAAAATACAAAGTTAGTACACATGATACACATATCCTGCACCAAGAGCACATCAGCAGTATTACCCAGGAGATAATAACACCAGCAAAACATAACTTTAAATTACACACTTCCTGGTTTCTGTCAATTCAGCATTCTAATGGCAGAGGGTACAAAACTTTTCCCAAAGCGTGCTTTTTTATGGAGTAACTGTTTGTATCTACGGCCTGATGGAAGAACAAGTTATTTATTTCCATAAATAAATGTGCTGTCAAACAATTAATAGTGATTAATTGCATCCAAAATAAAAGTTTGTGTTTACATAATATGTGCTTACTGGGTATAGATATATATATATATATATATATATATATATATATATGACCCTGGACCAAAAAAACAGTCTTAAGTCGCTGGGGTATATTTGTAGCAACAGCCAAAAATACATTGCAAATTATTGATTTTTATTTTATGCCAAAAATAATTAGGAAATTAAGTAAAGATCATGTTCCATGAGGATATTTTGTAAAACTCCTTCTGTAAATATATCAAAACTTAATATTTGATTAGTAATATGCATTGTTAAGAACTTCATTTGGACAACTTTAAAGGGGATTTTCACAATATTTTGATTTTCTTGCCACCCTTAGATTCCATATATTAAAATAGTTGTGTCTCGGCCTAATATTGTCCTGTCTTTAAAAATCATACATCAATGGAAAGCTTATATATTCAACTTTCTGATGATGTATAAATCTCAATTTCGAAAAATCGACCCTTATGACTGGTTTTGTGGTCCAGGGTCATATATATATATAGATATCATCATATATGATATCTTTATTATATATTAAAGCCTTATATATATATTACAGCCTTATATAAATATAACCGATTTTTCTTAAATATACATGCATGTGTTTGTTTATATATACATAATAAATATACACAGTACACACATATTATGTAAACACGAACTTTTATTTTAAATGCGAATAATCGCGACTAATCGTTTGACAGACAAATAAATAAATACAATTTTGTGAATTAAAAAAATACATCAATCCTATAAGGAATCAAGATAATGTATATCAGGAAAAACTCAATTTCCCATGATGCCTTCGGCTCTAATGTGCGGGTGCGCGTTCTACCGGAAATACTCTTGTTGTGCCTGTGGATTTGATTTGTACAGGGCTGCCGTTTTACTGGCCTTACGGTAAGAAATCTCCAGCCTGCTATGCAAACCCTCCTTGCACTGCATGTCATTGATAGACATTAAATATATGATCTGTTCACGTTTATTCTTTGTTAAGTTACATGAACACAGATATCGCTCAGATATCTGAGAACCAAGCTAATGATGCTAACTGCTTTAGCGTTTCCTTTTATTTTCTTTCTTTTTTTTTGTCGGTTTCTGGACCAAAACAGTTAAATGAACTCGTATAAAGAATTATGCAAATAAAAGACATTTAGATGGGACTGTGAATGTTGGTTTATTTTGGGCCGTTACCATGCTAAAGTTTAGCATATACAATAAATAATTTAATGTATATGCGGTTGCAAAGGCTATTGTATAGAAATACAGTAGTTATAATAACTTATTAATTATAAAACATATAATATTAACAGCCAGTTTGTACAAATTCAGTAGTAATTTGTCACAGTAAATGCATTTATTAATGTGCATATGCATAGATGTATGTATGTATGCTCCACAGGTTTTTAAACAGTAAGATTTTTTGTTTGTTTTTTTTCCAAATTAGTCTCTTCTGCTCACCATGCCTGCATCTGACCTAAAATACAGCAAAACAGAAAGGTTTTGAAATATTTTTACCATTTAAAATAACTGTTTTCTATTTAAATATATTTTAAAATACAATTTATTCCTGTGATTTTAAAGCAAGAATTGTAGCATCATTACTCCAATCACATGATCTATCAGAAATCATTCTAATATTCTGATTTGCTGCTCGAAAACATTTTATATTATTATTATGTTGAAAACACGAGTAGAATTTCTTCAGGTTTCTTTGATGAATAGAAAGTTCAGAAAAACATTTATCTGAAAAAAATTAATCTTTTGTAAGATTAATCTTTTTTTCTCTTTATCATCACTTTTGATCAATTTAAAGCATCCTTGCTAAATAAAAATATTAATTTCTATAATTTCTTTCTAAAAAAATTATACTGACTCCAAGCTTTTAAATGGTATAGTGTATAATGTTAAAAAAAAAACTTTTATTCCAGATAAATGCTGATCTTCGGGAACTTTCTAGTCATCAAATAATTCTGAAAAAATTAACCCAACTGTTTTAAATATTGATAATAATAATAATAAATGTTTCTTGAACAGCAAATCAGCATATCAAAATGATTTCTGAAGGATCATGTGACACTGAAGACTGGAGTAATGATGCTGAAAATTCAGCTTTGAAGTCACAGGAATAAATTACATTTTAAAATATATTCAAATAGAAAACAGTTATTTTAAATAATAAAAATATTTCACAATTAGTGCTTTTGCTGTATTTTGGATTAAATAAATGCAGGCTTGCTGAGCATTAGAGATTTATTAAAAAATACATTAAAAATCTTACTGTTCAAGAACTTTTGACTGGTTGTGTATATGTGACTGACTTTATTTACATCCTTCCAGCAGCTGCAAAAAAACAGAGAAAATGAGTGATGGATTGGTTCAACTGCAGTCCAGCTCTCACCATAAAAATCTGCTCAATGCAATGTGGAAGCTGAGGACCATGGGAAACCTGTGCGACATCACGGTGCAGGTGGATTTTCAAGGAGAGCTGGAGGAGTTTGAAGCCCATCAGGTGGTCCTCGCCGCATCCAGCGGTTACTTCGAGTCCCATCTGTTAGCCAGCGACCAAGTGAAAAAGATATTCCTGTGTGACATCTTACCACACACATTTGAGAAATTCTTAGAGTATGCGTATTTTGGAAAAATCGAGGTGGAGAAAAGTTACATCGGTACCGTATTGCAGATGGCTAAACTCCTGAAGTGCCAAGACTTAGTGGATGCTTGCGAGGCAGAAATTCCCAGCGGCGTTTCAGATGAAACTCTGCAGAAAGATGGTGTGGATTCAAACCCTCGAAGTACTGAAGTCAAGACCAAACAAGGACCTGTGAAAAAAGCGATGAAGAGGAAAAAGTCTTTAAAAGTGCCTGAAAATGTGAAGGAGACAGAACCAGACAGGAGAAGCAGCAGGTTAGCGGGTCGCAGAGTGTCTGTGGACTTTCCTCTGAAAAAGCCCAAGATGCAAACAGAAACCCTTGAAGCGGCAGGAGAGGAGCAAACGTCCCAAGATCCTGAGGCAGAGTCATCACAGGACACCTTGGGTGAAAAAGACACTTGTGATGACTCTGGATCCGAATCCGCTTACGATGTGCCTGGAGATGAATCAGACTTCCAGCCTAATGAGGAAATGGACGAGGAGGAAGCAGAGAAGGAAATCAAGAGAGGAACCGCAAAGTACAGATGTGAGAAATGCAGCCGTTCATTCTACTACGAAAAGAGCTATCTCAAACACTTAAAGGTCAACCACGGAGTCCAAATGGACACTACGTTTCGCTGTGAAATCTGCCAGCAGACGTTCGCCAACCGCTGCAACCTGAAGATCCACCAGCGGCACGTGCATAACGACGAGAGGCTCTTTCCGTGTGAGATCTGCAATAAAACTTTCAAGCGCAAGAAGGACGTGACCCGCCACAGGCGGCAGGTGCACGAGGGTGGCACGGACAGACACTTCTGCCACGTCTGCGGCAAATCTCTGAGCTCCAAAACCGCTCTGACGCTGCATGAGAGGACACACTCGGGGCACAAACCCTTTAAATGTGACGAGTGCGGATCCAGATTCTCCCAGAGTTCAGCGCTCAAGACACATCAAAGGTAGTGGGCAGCATCAGGGATGCACCAGGCCATAAAAGTCACCTGAACAAACCTCAAACCTAAATATTAGGGTGTTACATATATAAATCCTACCTTAAATTGGCTTCTGTCAGTAAGTAAATCATGTAAGTAATAATATGATGGCCAGTATCATATTATTTACATATACAGTAGTCAACATTTGAAGTGGATCAAAACCTTTCATCAAAGTTGTCCTAGAACCAAAACAATACCCATTCTCATCTTAGGACAACTTTAATGAACTTTTTGATCCACTTCAAATGTTGACTACTATATATATATGACTAAATATAAAATCTAATTTCTTTTTTGTAACATTGGCCATCATATAGATTTTTCTTATGTAAAATTATATTTAATTTATTTATATATTTAATTTATTTAAATGTATGCATAAAAGCTAAATGCATACATGTAAATAATATACATTATTTACATTTATGAATAAAATTAATAAATGCATAAATGTAAATTCTACTATATTATTTACATATATGAATAATGTAAAATTTAGTTGTTTTTTGCTATGGTCAATAACTGATCATATTATAACATTGGGCATCATATTATTATTATTAATAATAATTAATTAATTAATATTTTTGTATGTTAAATTATATTTGATTATTTTTATATGTGAATAAAAGCTAAATGCATAAGTGTAAATGCGAATAAAGTAATGTGATACAATTAAATATTTACATGTATGAACCACAAAATGCATATTATGCATATATTATATTATTTTATATTATATTATATTTGCTATTATTATTATATTATATTAAATTTGAATTTAGTTTTTTTTTGTGTGTGTTTGTTTTGGGTATTGTCAAAAACTAAATGTAATATAATATAACATTTTCTCAGAATATTTTACCTTTTTTGTTATTTTAATGGTCTGGTCAATAACCAAATATAATATAATATAATATATAATTTACATTTATGCATTTAATAGCCACTTTTTTCATAAATGTGGCATAAATGTTTAATATATTACATTTTATTACATTTATTTGTGTGTATATATATATATATATACACACATACATATACATACAATATATTATAATATTATATTATATTTGTATTATATTATACTCATGCATTTAGCTTTTATGCATGTATGTAAATAATTAAATAATATAATATATATAATTTACATTTATGCATTTAGTGGCCACTTTTTTCATAAATGTAAATAATATATACAATTTTATTACATTATTTTATTTGCATTTACACTCATGCATTTAGCTTTTATGCATGTAAATAATCAAATAATAAATAATATAATATAGGCTATTATATTATATTATATTATACATTTTTTTATGAAAGAATTTTTTTTTTTTTACAAGAATTGGTGGAATCGTAACAGTATAAAATCTGCTAAATGTTGCAGAAACCAAAATGGTCACATGATATGCATCCCTAATGAACATGCTGGGTTACGCATTTAATATTTATGCATTCTATCTAATGTTTTTAATCCAGAATCCACACTGGAGAGAAACCTTTCGCCTGTGACCTCTGTGATGCCAGATTTACCCAGAACCACATGCTGTCTTACCACAGGAGATGCCACACAGGTGAGCCAGCTGATTCCTGTTACATAAAGAGAAATAATATGATAGCAGAAGATAATGACTTCCTCTTCTCTGTCTAGGTGAAAAGCCGTTCATGTGCGAAAACTGTGGGAAGAGCTTTGCATCTAAAGAATACCTGAAACATCACAACCGAATCCATTCAGGATTCAGACCCTACAAATGTGAAACCTGCGGAAGAACGTTTGCGCAGAGGAACTCCCTCCACCAGCATATGAAAATACACACAGGTGTTCCTTTACAAAAAACCCTGCAATGCATTTCATTCAAAAGTCCAAAAATGGTATTTATGTACTATGCATATAAAAAAATGCAATAGCAATATCTTTGAAAGACACCAATGTGCTGTAAGTAATTGCATTAGAAATATAGTTACAGACTGGGAATTATCAACCAATGCACAACTGATGTACGGTTTTACAATCTGCATGATCATTAAAACCAGAACTTATCAGTTGACACAGCATTTTTTCCCACAGGTGAAAGACCGTATCATTGTAAGGACTGCGATAAGCAGTTCACTCAACTCAATGCCCTGCAGAGACATCAGAGAATCCACACGGGAGAGAAGCCCTACATGTGCAGCATGTGTGGAAGAACGTTTACTGACAAATCCACCGTACGCCGGCACACCCTGGTAAACATCCTGCAACTTCACACAGCACAGTTTTATAAGTGGATTTATAGAGACTATAAAAAAATATTCAACACCACGGGCTTTAAGTTCAGTGCAATACAACAGTAAATAATGATGTATTGAACTATAAATAGTGCAAAAAGTCCAGGAAGGGCTGTGAATATTTTTATAGGCACCAGTATGCATATGATAAATGCCAACTAAACCTAGATTTCTGAAGAGTAACGATGCTGAAAATTCAGCTTTGCAGCACAGGAATAAACTACATTTTAAAATATATTCAAATAGAAACCAGTTATTTTGAATTGAAAAAATATTTTACAATTTTACTGTATTTTTTGATCAAATAAGTGCAGCCTTAGTGAGCAGAAGAGAATTATATTATATAGAACACAATAAATCAAGGTAAACTTAGCAGGTTAGCAGATTCATAGAACACAAGTTCCACTTTTTTGGCTATTTATTGTTATCAAACTCTCAACACATTAATGTTAATTACGTACACTACCAGTCAAAAGTTTTTGAACAGTAAGATGTTTTGCAAAGAAGTCTTTTCTGCTCACCAAGCCTGCATTTATTTGATCCAAAGCACAGCGAAAACAGTAACATTTAGAAATATTTTTTACTATTTAAGATAACAGTTTCTATCTGTTTCTATCTTTTTCCTGTGATCATAGCAAAATTTTCAGCATCACATGATCCTTCAGAAATCATTCTAATATTATTATTTGTTCAAACATTTTTTATTTATTATTTATTTTTTGGCTAGCCATTTTTTATTTATTATTATCAATTTTTAAAACAGTTGAGTACATTTTTTTCAGGATTCTTTGATGATCCAAAGATCAGCATTTATCAAAAGCTTTTTTCGAGGGCGAAAGAAATTTTAGAAATTAATGCTTTTATTTAGCAAAGATGCTTTAAATTGATCAAAAGTGATGATAAAGACATTTATAATATTTAAAAGATTTCTATTTTAGATAAATGCTGTTCTTTTGAATTTTCTATTCATCAAAGAAACCTGAAAAAAAAATCTACTCAGCTGTTTTTAACAAAAGTAAAAATATTTCAACATTTTACAGTTTTTGTTATCCTTTGATCAAAAAAATGCAGGCTTGGTGAGCAGAAGAGACTTAAAAAGAAAACCATAAAAAAATATCTTACTGTTTAAAAACTTTTGAATGTTAGTGTGTATCAATAATGCAATATTATTTTTCATGGTTAATAAGTTAGTAGGGATTTAGAAGTTTGCATTGGGATTTAGTATAACTAGTCTTTTTCTATACGCAGACCCATGACAAACAAACTCCATGGAAGAACTACCTGGTTGTTCTGGAGGGAAACGTCGAAGACAGAGCCAAGAAGCCGAAAGGCTCTTCTCAGAAGAAGGACAAGGCATCTGCCGCCGTTTCCGAAGCACAGGCACCTATAAGCAACGCACAGAAGCCCCAAGAAGTGGTGGCTGTTTCCGGAGAGCCCGTGACCATTTCCGGAGACTGGCCCGGACCTGGAACCATCGCGCTGGTCAGCCACACGGCCCTGGGCGGCCTCACGGTCATCCAGACCGAAGTGCCCGCAGGCACGCAGCTGCAGCCCTTAGTCGCCACGGACGGCACCAGCGTGATCTCTCTGGATGCTTCTGCGGTTGGGATGCCTGTGACCGTTCCCTTTTCCATCCCTATTTCGGTTGCACATTCCATCTCAGTGTCCCCATCGATATCCGGTTCTGTGCCCATCACCGTCACAGGTCACGTTTCTGATGCCATACTTGCTCCAACAACGACTGCGGCGACATCAGAAGCCGAAGCAACAGAGAACCGTCTGGCTTCGGCTGCAGTCGACGAGTGCGTATCGGTCCAGGCTGTTGCGGTGCGAGAGACGGACTGTGCAGACGCTCAACAGGAAGTCACCGAAAACATACAGACTGCAGAGGCTTCAAACAACATCGAAATCTCAGTAGTAGAATAGATTTTACTGTTCTGCTTCAGTTGAATCAAATCACAATTAAGATTTGGTTGTAAATTATCAGCTGTATATACTGTTTTACCTAATGAAAGACATAAATATGTTCATATCCTGATTGAGGGCAGTGACTGGAGAAATAAGCCCTCTATAAGTGTGTACCTAGTACAGTTTTTAAATCGCAAGGTTAAATTCTGCTCGGGTTTGTTTTTGGCAACATAATATATGATTTCCCCTTTCATTTCTAGGAAACATGTTGTCATTAAGTTGTTTTTAATAGTGATTCTTGCAAAATAGTTTTGTTTCTTTTTGGTGTCTTTTGCTTATATTTATTATGCTCAACACTACATCAATATGAATTGCATTTTAATAACACAGTACTTCATTTTTAGTACCCTGTCGTGTATAATATTTGAAATCTTCACAGCGCTCCTTAAATCACTCAATAAAGTGTCTGTTGACTTCTGTTTGCTTTTTTAATTTTTCATTTCTAATTTATCTTTAAAAAATTAATTTTATAAGTAAATATAAGAAAATATACGTAAATTTGAATTAAAAAAAATTTAATACTATAGTGAGTTAAATGTATTTTTATTTATAATATTTATCTTTTTATTTAATTTATATGTATATTATAAATAGTATTAAAATTATATAGATTTTAAAAAATTATATTTTGAATTTATACATTTAATATAATTTTTTTATACTTTAGTTACTCACCAAAATGTAATACTATTTTGTCACAATACATAATTGTGATGCTTAGTTAGCGAACATTACGATGTAATTACAGTAAGTAATATAACAGACTTGATCATGTAGCCATTTCAGTATTAGTTTTTATTTCTGTACATTCTCACAGACATTCAGCAAAGACATCAGTTGCTCTGTGGGAAAGTACATTGTTTGGTACTCTGTGTCTTCATGGCTTCTTAAAAACTCTAGAATATGGTAAAATACGGACGTCACGACACGTAAAACAGAATGACATGCGCTGCTAAAGACCACAGAAGTGGAGAGTGTACATGAGCTATACATTCACAACACGACACACAGAGAGCATGTTAATAAAGGTTCTACAAGGGTTTTACAAACGCATTAATTTCAGTGCTGATGGAAATGATAGACAGTGTAAAAATATATAGTTAAATGATTTTTTTGACTAATACAATATTATTAGACTAATAATATATATAATTCTGCCTAACTATAATATTATTAGACTAATAATATTTTCTGAGTAATATTGATAGTTAAAATAATAATTTAATTAAACAAATATACATAAGAAAAAACATTTTTGTAATAATTTAAAATACCAATTCAAAATGGCAGACTGTGGGAAAACTGAAATTCAAATGTCTGATGTTTAATAAATGTGGACAAAAGCATTTTGAGGCCTGCATGCCAACTAGTGTGACAAGACTAAAAAATTGCACAAATAAAAACAATGTCTAAATAATAATAATAATAATAATAATAATAATAATAATAATAATAATACACAATTCTGCTGCACTGACTGAATAATTATATCTGTACAATTCATGCAGCTCTAGCACGTTGCAATTCAGTGACTGTTGCAAAAGAACTTGAGGACTATCTCAAACCCCCACTGTATACTTGAATTTCCCTCTCCTGAACCGGTTCACTCCGTGTTTCCAGAAATACCCTCGTAATGCAACAGGGAAACCGGAGGAGATCTGTGAACTGGAGTGCTAAATTTTTGATATGTGCTATATTATATAACTGGATATCAATGTAACAGTACAGGCTTATAAGTATATTCTCTAGAAATGTTGCAGCAATACATTTTGACATACTGTTTTGGGAAACCTGGACTTGGCCATTGCACAGAACTGATGTGAAATGGAAGGTGGGAAAGAGGGTGCCATGCAGTGGGTGATCGCCCCACTGTCCCGATCATTTTAGGTCACCCTCGTCCCCCTGGATGGTCTTCTTGATCCGCAGAAGCATGGTGGTGAGCCACTGGTCCAAGCGTGAGATGGAGTCAAACTCCTTCACCTAAAAAACGGGGGAAAATGAACACAATAAGACTTCTGCACCATTAGTGTCACCAAAAAGAACTAAAAAAAAGTATCCTCTTTGCAAGTATCCTTGTAAATACAGTAATTTAGGTCTTAATAGAGTAGCTCACTTGCAGAACAACAACCTATAGATAATATACTCACCCCGTTGTCATCCAAGACATTCATGTCTTTCTTCATTCGTAAAGAAAATATGTTTTTTGAGGAAAACATTTCAGGATTTCTCTCCATATAGTGGACTTCTATGGTGCCCGTGAGTTTGAACTTCCAAAATGCAGTTTAAATGCAGCTTTAAAGGGCTCCAAGCAATCCCAGCCGAGAAATAAGGGTCTTATCTAGTGAAACGATTGGTCATTTTCAAAACAAACTGACAATTTATATACTTTTTAACCTCAAACGTCCTACATCACTGTTTTACCTTTTTTGTAAAGGGCGTTTGACAGAGTTCACACAGAGTGTTAGAGGTAAAAAGCATATAAATTGTACATATTTTTAGAAAATAACAGATCGTTTCGCTAGATAAAACTCTTATTCCTCAGCTGGGATTGTTTAGAGCTCTTTGAAGCTGCATTTAAACTGCATTTTGGAAGTTTAAACTTAGGGGCACCACAGAAGTTCATTATATGGAGAGAAATCCTGAGATGTTTTCCTCAAAAAACACAATTTCTTTATGACTGAAGAAAGAAAGCATCTTGAATGACAAGGGGGTGAGTACATTATCTGTACATTTTTGTTCTGGAAGTGAACTTCTCCTTTAAATGTACGTTTTTAAGAAAGATGATAACAAATGTTTTTTTTTTTTTTAAAGAAGCTGAAGATAAAAGTCATACCGCTTCTGTGAAAGCCTCTGCGTTTTGCTCCTCATGGGCTTCTAGAAGTTTCTGTAAAGACAAAATATCTTATAAGTATACTACAATACATCATTTTTTTAAAAGCAAAACTTGATGTGGGTGTCATCATGAGGCCTGTCACAGGTTTGAGGTAAAAATGCCATCAAAATGAACATAAATGAAAACAAATTCAACAAAAGTAGACATCTATTCATCGAAACCAATTACAATAGCTGTGATTCAAGTGAAACATGAAAATGAATAAAGAGTGTACACCATTATATTTAGCTCACGTTGCATCAAAGATTTTGCTTTACACACTGTTTTTGCAGCATTTCCATTGACCGCTTCAGTGATGGGGAACATTCTTTCCTTGCTTTCTGCATATAATATATTCCCAATACGGAAAACAGTTCTCTAAAATATATTCAATCTAAGATTACCAATGTAAATTCTTGATTTTATGCATATAGACTAGAAGAAAATGTAATGAGTTCCTGCTTTTTAATTTTATCATTTATATACTTCACGTAGGCTATATAAAAAATATATTTATATTTATACTTTCTAATTTTCTCAGTCATAACATTATGCAACTGTCATGTAAATACATGTTTGCCACTTTAAACTGCATTAAAATGTCTGTGCAAGTATAAATAAACATGCCATGTCAGATGCAGCGTCTGTGGCACCTTGGCAATGTACATATTGCTTTTGTTGATGTCGATCAAATTGTATTGGTAACAGACTATAGTATTTTGATTGGTTGAATGAATTGCTTCAAATTACCCACTCATCGTAAAAAAAACAAAACAAAAAAAAAAAAAAACACAGATATATTTAAAAACGTAACAATTACACTTATAGAAGTGTAATTTTTGCTCCAAAAAAAAAAAAAAAAAAAAAATCTTCCAGAGGGGAAAATATGTAAAAATACATATGTTTGACCCTGTCCTTTAATGTAAGCAGACCTACTAGTCTAGTCTTTTATATGTTCTAAACTGTATTATCACAGACCTTCAGAAGCTTGCATTCTCTTGAATCTGAGAAGGCTGGAAACATCTCTTCATACTTTCCAACAGCGAGCTACAACAGAAAACATAACATGCATATTATCTGCAGCAGTTCAGCATATATAGGCATGCATGATGACCTGATGGAGAGCTGACCTTTGCGTTTAGCTCGTCCACGATGAAGTGACACAAGGAAGCTTTGAAGAAGTATTCTTTGGCGCTGTATTTCAGTAGGGGATTGTCCATGGTGTTGGTTCCAACCTGTTTACGGAGACAGACAGAAATTCCAGAGTGACTCAGCGAATGCCGGTGAGTGAGTAATTTGGTAAGAGTCTGCAGGAGTTCGACAGATGGCTTACCTGCTCATAAATCTCTATTGCTTTCTGGTACTGCTCTAACTGAGCGCTGTATGAAGCCACCTTCAGCAGACACTTGTTTGCAGAGCTGTAAATTAATCAAACAGACCATATCAAAGCTTAAAGTAATGTTCAAAATGGCTTAATTGATCTTAGAAACCTCTCCTTAGAAACAAAGTGGTTAAACAGGGGAGGAACAACAAGATATTGATTATTTGGCTTCTGCTCAGCAGGCTTACCTGTTTGATTCTTCTCCTTTGTAATAGTCAGCAGCTTGTTCATAATGTGCAATCGCCTACAGACAATAAAAAAAAAAAAAAAAAGCAGAAATCTCAAAAGGTGACGAAATATGGTTAATTTTAACACAGTGTTCACTTGCACAACAAATAATATTATGTGACCCTGGACCACAAAACCAGTCATAAGCAGCACAGGTTTATTTGTAGCAATAGCCAAAAATGCATTGTATGGGTCAAAATGATTGATTTTTCTTTTATTACAAAAATCATTAGGATATTAAGTAAAGATCATGTTCCAGGACAACTCTGTAAACTTTTCCACTGTAAATATATCTGAACTTAATTTTTTATTAGTAATATGCATAGCTAAGAACTTCATTTGGACAACTTTAAAGGCGATTTTCTCAATATTTCAATTTTTTTGCACCCTTAGATTCCAGATTTTTAAATAGTTTAAAACCATATCTCTGCCAAATATTGTCCTGTCCTAACAAACTATATATCAATGGAAAGCTTATTTATTATAAATAATTCTCAATCTCAAAATGTTGACCCATATGATTGGTTTTGTGGTCCAAGGTCACATACAGCTGCTAACTTTCAGTAGACAACTTCAGAAAAGATTATAAAAGCTGTTTACATTTTTAAAATGTATTATGTATTATTTACTAATAATACAAATTTATTATTGTTTGATAATAGTTAAGATGAATGATCTATTAATAATAATAGTAATACATTGTAATATTTATCAATATTATTTTTTAAATTATTGTTATTAATAATTATTATAGTTTTTATTCATTTAAAGAAAAAAATTGAAGAAAAGGTCTAGGTGTTTACTTAAATGTTTCTTGCTAGAAAAAGAACCTCATTTAAAGTATAACCTTTAATAATGCATTATAATAATTTATGATCAATAATATTTTTTACTATTATTAATATTTTATTTGTATTACTATTAAATGACATTATATTTTCTGTTCTCCAAAACATGTATCATGTGATGTTTTTATCTTTTGGCTGTTTATGAATTCACCAGAAAAATAACCTAATTTAAAGTGCGATCTTAATTAATAATAATACATAATAATTATTCATTATAAATAATAATAATAATAATAATAATAATAATAATACACTGTTAGTAATATTGCATAATATTATATATAATATGTTTTTGTGGTGGGAAGACTAGACATATTCTAGCTAAAATGTATTTTGTGATGAGGAAAGCATCATTTGCATCAACCAGCTTATGAGTATCTGCTGAATAGCATCAATCCAGTTGTTTTGTGTTTTATACCAAGTTTTAAGAATTCAAACTTCTACAGCATATAGCGGTCTTACACCACTCTACACTCTCAATATAAGATGCAACTTCGGTTAATACTAAATAAACATTTCATTTTTGTACCTTCTCAATGTCCACCAGCTCTGACTCGTACACCTCGGCAATTGTGATATGATGCTTGGCTGCGATAGTGAATCTTCCCTAAAGACAGAACAGAGAAGACTTTATTAAGACTGAATGTCAGTGGAATATTTCATTCAGTATCAATCAACCTTTTTTTCTGAACATCTACATGCTTTGCTGATTCCATATGTGATTTCAATACAGATTCTGAACCTCATCTAGGGACGTTTAGGAAATATCTCCTATATTTTGAAAGAGGGAGAGATGCTTTACTGTCTGTTACAGCATGTCCTGTTTAACTGCTCTATGGGTTTGCTAGACAGCTAAAAACATGCAAACTCCCATATGAAACTGTACAGAAATGGAACAGCCTGCATGAACATTAATAGGATTTTTGACTGCTACAAAAACATCTTACCATGTCTGTGTAAATATCAATGGCTGCGTTTAAGCACTTGATAGCCTCTAATTGCAAGCATTAAAGAGAAGGAGGAGGAAGAGTTAGACAAGACTTATGATCAATGATATGGAAATAAAAAAAATTATCTAAAGCTACTTTATATCTATTCAGCTCTTTAATATATATACACTGCCCTCCAAAAATTTGGAAACACCCCTGGCAAAGTGTGGTTTTGGACGACATCAGCATAAATCCTTATTTTTTGGTGCAAATACATTAAAGTAACTTGACATTATCATTGAAGACCAGCAATAATAATTTTCATTTTGATTACATAATAATGGCAATACATACACGTCAAAGTCAGACATGCCCTTTTGTCAGCTGTGATGCCTGGTTACTGCTTAAAACTTGGCCCAGGTTTTAAAAGAATTTGGGTCAGCACACCTTAATAGCTTTAACAATTGATTGCCAATTAAATTTCGAATACAATGAATTTACGCCCAGATTATGCAGAGCTGTAATAGCTGCTAATGGTGGATATTTTGATGAATCGAAAATGTAAGTTTTTTCTATGTATAAACTGTTTATGTAATAAAATATGTTTTCATAGTTTGTGTTGTTCCTTATCAGTGCAAAACTATCACAAATTAAATAAAGATTCATGTCAATATTGTCCAAAACCCCACTTTTCTAGGGCATTTCCAAACTTTTGGAGGACAGTGTATTTTATATATATATATATATATATATTTATATAACATTTAATTAGTCAAATGTAGTTATTTTGATTAACCTTTTAATCAATTGACAGTCCATACTAACAAATAAAGATGCACTTTATATCTCTACTGCATATATGTCTACATTGCTGAATTATTGTGTCTAAAGAACAGCTTACATTTCTAAAAAACTGTATATTCAAACGCACGTTCTTTGATTTTTGCTACACATTTTTGAGCGGACAGTGGCATCATATCTACCTTCACAAACTGATCTCATCAAAATCTCCTAATATTAGCTGCAATGCAGCATTCATTCTTATGCTATATTGAGTCAAAAAGACAATATTCTTTGTCTGAGCTTCACTGTTCTGATGTTTTTCAAACTTCCAGTATTGACATTGGCAAAATAAATGTAAAACAATTAAAACAGCTGAAATAAAATAAAATGGATAAACAAAATTACACATGATTAATATCATATGATTCTGATATGAAAACTAAAATAGAAATAAGCTTCACTTGCCATACTAAAATTATTAACACTAAAACAAAAATAGAAATATAAAAAAAAAAAAAAAAAATACAAAACAACACTAATAACAAAATGACTAAAGCACATAAAATTAACAAAAACCATAAAACTACACAAAAATATAAAACAAAAACTGAAAATATAAAAAAGGCTAATTCAAAATATTAATAAATACTATAAAAATAATACTAAAATAGTATAAATAGCATATAAATAATACTAAACACTGTTCAGCTCACACAGAAAGAACTGTTTTATCAAATGAGACTAATTCTGTTAATGAATCTATTCAGCACTAAAGTGATAGGATGAACTTTATCTTGAGATGCATCAGCATCTGCTTATTTAGGATAAATCAACCGATTGTCCCGAAGCTGGGAGTTTTAATCTGCAGCCTCACCTTGTGGATCTGCCTTCTTGTAGGCGTTTCCCGCATCGACGTAGCTGGTGGCCGAATCGTGTTTATTCTGAAGCTGCATGTGAAGTCTGGCCGCCTGACAGAAAGCACTGCCTGCAGCTGGACACAAAAACACAAACCTCATCAGGAGAATATGAATATATAATAGACATCATAATACATCCTTTCAGTTACAAACAAAGCTGTTTGATTATTCAGTGGGATAGTCTGCTAAATTAAATGAATAAATGTAAAGTTAGATTTCAGCACACAGCACAGTTGAACATGTATTAAAATGCATAAATTAAGGTTTTGAATATTACATAATGAACTGTTAAGCATTATATAATACATTAATGCTTGTTAAAGACGAAGTATGTCATGTCTGCACCACTAAAAAGCACATACCACTCCAGTTTTTGGCCATTTTGAACATGTTGGCTGCTCTGGCGTACATCTCACATGCCTCTTCCACTTTGTGATTTCCTCTGAAAGACATGAGAAGATTCAGTTATGCATTTTTTACACTTTAATATCTCCTTAATGAAAACGATCATGTTTGCCCAACAAATCTACAAGCCAGAAGCTAACCGCTTTTTTAATATCAGTTAGGAGGATTTAAAAGTATTATTTGATTGTATAAATATTATTGGGTTAAGTCAGAAAATTATAGCTGGTAATAAACAGAAAGGCCTAGATAACTTGTGTCCTGGTGGGAATATTCAATTGGGTCAGTTTTTACGTGCCTCATATCATATTAATTAAACCTATTTGAAATAAATCCATTTCACAACATACTAGGTCAGAGCTTGTTTACTATAAATAACACTGAATATGTGCTAAATATGTTTGAGTTGTCAATAAAACATCTCACTGTTGCTGTCGACACCGGGCTCTTCCAAATATATGAATATTCTTGTAAAACCAAAGTTATACAATTATTAAAATAAAATGTAATATTTTTTCTTTTAAAATATATATATTTTAAAACAAGTTATTTTTTAATTTAAAAAAATAATATTGTTTTATTAATCATAACATTTAAAATAAGTATGCCTATAAGTATTTTATTGTAATACTTTTAATATGAATATTAAAATTGTTTCACATTAACTTTAGTTTATTATTATAATTTGCAACAGACAAAAAATTCTAATACATATATAAACATTGCTAAAAAATGTTTAAATCTAAATAGAAACATGGTAGTACCATTGTACATGTGTTCATTTTTTGTTGATATTATTATAGTGACATAAAAACAAGAAAATGAATGTAAATACCGCAGCCACTGCGCCACTAATGCGCCAAACATAAAACACTTGACTTGGCGGCCCAATCATGAAATCACATTAATAATTATTATTGTTTAACGTATTATAATCATACAAATCGTTATGTTAAAAAAAAAATCAGCTATGCATTACAATGAACAAGCCCTTTTTTCAATCGATTGATGCGCAAAGCGGCCTTTCACAGCTTGGGCCCTTCTACAATATCTATTTTCAGTTTTTATGCAACTAAAAACTTAGTATTAACTGGTAAACATAAAACCAAAGCTTGGCAGCATAATCATATTGGCAGTATTATATGTTAACAGACTAACGTAACGTTACTGATCGGATAAATAGGGAAGGAAGCATGTATTTAATCTTACCCAAACATTCCTCCTAAAAACGAGCCGGAAGACTTCACTTTCTTATCGGCTTCAGCCATAAGCTGAATTGCCTCCTTTTCTTTCCCGGAACTGTCCATTATTTCTGTGGTTAAATGAACAGATAAATACTAAAATCTATTTTCGTTTATCTCCTCGCTTCTCTCGCTCTCTGTCACTATGGCAGCGGGGGATTACTGTCATAGCGTTTATTAAGCGTGGGCGTACAGGACGCTCGAGCAAAGCATTATGGGATTTGTAGTTTTACGACAGAGCTTAGACGAACGTCCGTTAAAGCGAATATAAAACAAATAAACTACAACTCCCATACACACACATAAATGCGCGTTACGTAATAGTAGATCGCCTGAATTTTTATTGTATAATTTTCTAAACTTAACGGTATAAGAACAATTTGAACTAAATCAAAAGTCATTTCCAGTATCTGGTAAAATTAATTGTTTCACTTAGTTTAAATTTGTGATTACGTTTAGTTAAAGTATCTTACGTGAAGATAAAACATTGTAGGCTTCATTTTTCATTATAGGTTTTCACAGCTCAAGTATAATTTGCATATAAAGAGAGCATGCTTTCATATTGATTAATCCGCAACAAGATCCCGCACTGCCACTGCAGATTATTATTATGACGAAAAATAAATGCACATCCCATACTGAGCACTAGATGGTACTGTAGATCACCAGACTAGTTCACTGCAAGGAGTTCAAGTGCTGAAACATTGAAAGTAGTTCAATATTAGTTTGCATGAATCATTCCTGTAATTCAGAACACTTTGAATATTAAAATTGAACATGCAATATGCAAAATATTATATAACACGAAATTAAAATGAAAACATTAAAATATATTGGCACATAACAGTGTGAGGTAGTGTGATAAAACCTAACTTAGCACATGGTGCATATCTTAAAGTTGTAAAGAAACCAAAACAGAGAAAGAAAGCACCATAAAAGCACCACACCTTTCCTCTGTATATACAATTCATTTCAGGAAAGGGTGGTTTGTTTCCTTTTCTTTGTACTTTCGTTTGCAGCAATATGTGGAAAACATTAAGAGGTCATTTGGCTGTATTAAATTAGCTAGACAGCATCTCTGGTCATTATAAGTGACTTCAGAATGTGGCATTGAGATTTGTGTGATTTGAGACACAGCCTTAGAGTGGAAGGGAGTTTTGCTGGTGATTTTCCTTTGATGCTTTGAAAACAAAATGCTCACCTGCGGCCAGAGCAGAACGTTAAATATTAATGGACACGACCACAGCTGCAGAATGACATTAAACACCAAAGGCCACCTTACCTGTGTCAGATAAAAGAGCATTTTAAACATAAAACATTGAAATGCCACAGCTGGTGCCCTTGAATAAAGTCAACTTACTCTAACATTTACAAAACCTACTTTTTCAACCATGGTTTATTCATCTATATGCAACCTATTTTGTACATAATTTCAATCTTACTTTATGTTTTTACGTATTTAAAACAGTTTTTGATTAAACATGATAATTTATTCCACCATGACCTGGTCTTGGAAATTAAATATTAAATATTTAAAAACATATTTTATTTATATTGTTATTTAATGCTCAGTTATTTTCAGATATACAGGGTTCGTACAGATACTATAAAATTAAATCTAGGATTTTCAAGGACTTTTCAAGCACTACTTTTTATTTTTAGGGATTCAATCAGAGATCTCACTTATCGAACAATGTATTTCAAATTCTAAAAAATAGAAATAGATCAATAATAATACACTAATAAAAATGGCAAAAATAAAGTGAAGTACATGCTAAGTATTGCTACGAAAGTATTACAAACTTTTACTATAGTAAAAAAAACTGTTTTTTTCCTTAAGGGATTTGTATTTGTGTATACTTTCTTTTTTCTTTTTGTTTTGTTTTTATAAATGCACTGCATTAGTGGTTTGATGTTTTCTACTGTTTTAAAAAAAAAAGAAAAAGAAAGAAAAAGACTCGCGAAATCGCTCCGAAATCCTGATCTGAAATAAATTATTCGCAAACCCGCACCGAAGTCCCGATCTGAATCAAATGATTCGGGATTCGCATTCCGAAGTTCCAATCTAAATCAGATGATTAGCTATCCATGCTCTGAAGTCCCGGGCTGAATTTGACTTAGATCGGGACTTCAAAACACGTATCGCAAATCATTTGATTTGAATCATCCGATTCGCTAAACGATTCACGAACCCGTTCTGATGCAAATCAAATGATTCGCGATACGCGAAGTTCCAATCTGAAACAAATGATTCGCGATCCGATTGGAACGCTTCGAAATAGTGAATCATTTTGCGACGCAATGGTTTAACTGAGTTTCGAAAACCTCAGTTTCAGCCATTACTACGTGCTTTTTAAAATCGTTACAAGAAATGTCCAAATTCGAAAATGAATGGCTCTTTTACTTTGATTTGGTTTTTGCTACTGAATCGCTTGAAATAAATGATCGATTTTGAATTCAATCTGAGCGGTTCCAGAGTAAATGGCTCAATTGATTTGGTTCATCCGTTCCTTTCGTTCGATTGCTTTCTGACATTAACTGAAATAAGCGATAAAGGTATGTTTTTTTAATTGCGTATGAAAAGATAAGTGCTTATTGACTAAATTAGACACTTATTTCATAGATGAATTGGAATATTGGCATTTTCCAGGCCTCAAATTTCAAAAAGTCAAATTCAAGTACTTCAAAGTACTTTAAGCACCTTGTACGAACCCTGGATATATTAGTGTTCACAATATAAAATGTATTTTTATATTTCATATTATGACTGGCCTATCAAACATTCATATTACATTTATTAATAGAGCAATATGTTGCTGTGTGCAAACTGGCACCCTTTTTTTTTTTAAAGTGCATTATAAGACATTTATTTATTGCCTAAATCTGTAGTGTACATTCTATATAGAGCACTACTTTCTTCCAGTAATGCATAATCTTATTCATAATGGCCAAACAATATATTATAAGACATGGTAATTGTGGAATCACCCCGAACAAATGCAAAAACCCAGCTTTCGTTTGTATTATTTATGTTTATTCTGGCTCTCAGAGCATTGTTCTGGTTTATTTTGCCATTGTGACATCCACATCTCTGAATGTGGATTCATATAGCAAGCTGCTGGCGACCAGTGTGGCATTGAACAGCAAACATGCATGATTTCACTGCCCTGCATTAAGGAAGCAGTACAAATACATGCTAAGAGACAAAACCACACTGATGCTCAGCAGCACATACAGGTTTATAGAGGCACATTCATTCAAATATATACCCATTTACAGTAAAGAGCTCAAGTCAGTTGCACATCTGAATAAAAAAGATGAAATGTTGTTCTGCTGAAACGATCAGTGTTTCATTTAAGAATGAATTTGTGGATGGATATAGTAGTGAAGAGATAATACTAACATACAACGGATAAACATGTTCATCAGTGTCATTTTAAAGACAAAATCCTCAAAAATCTTCCTTTTTGAGAGATTTTTAGCTACTGAAATGTAATAGCTATTAATTTTTGCACATATTTTGCAGGGTACAACAATCTTGCATTTTTGTTGTTCAAGAAATTGAAATACTACATTGTGTTAATGTTCAATACTCAACCTACAGATAAAGAAATCGATAAATACTTGACGAGGAAAACAAATCAAAAGGCGGTCCTAAGATACTCTTAAGAATTATATAACAAATATTTGCATTTAGGCAAATGACACATTCTATACACCACTTTTGCATCTAAATATACAGCAAATTGGCTAATTAAAGCAAAAAATATTGCCTTTGTGGAAGCTAGCGTTGTGTTGTTGTCCCCAGTATTATTCTGTACACTCTAAAACACCTCAGGCTTAAGTTTGGCTTAATGACGGAGTGTATTTGTGCGTTAGTTCTGGTGCATTGTGTGAAGATTACAGACATAGAGTGAAGGTGGACTGGCTGTGTGGGTCTCAAGAGGAACTGAGGCCAGAATCGGACTCCCCGTTGACCTCCTGGGCTTTTCCTGCACATGGAAAGGAGGAGCAGGGAATGCTGTAGGTGGAGCAGGCACACGTTTGAATGACCTCCTTTAGGGTTCCTCCTTGTTCCTCTACATTGAAGATGTTTGTCTGCTCAACCTCATTGTCACAGATTCTGCAGATGAAGAAACAGTACATTATTTTAGCTGTGGGTTAATGTGAAGAAAAAGAAAAGAAGTGTCATCTAAGGAAAAAGCAAGTTTTATTAACATAAACGTAGCGATCGGGGGTGAAGGGATCATACCACGCAAAAAAAAATGTGAGTAGATTTCACTGTAGTTTTCAGTGATTTACAATAAGCATCTCCATATTTTTGCCACATGCCTTTCATTTCTGCAACGGACCTTAGAGTAGACAGAATATTTAATATGACGAATGAAAACGAAGCTTTGAGTATTACAAGTATAGTCTGTGCAACAAAATAGTAAAAATGTCCTTCAGAAAATTCTGTGGGCAAAAAACAACTCAACATGAAAAATTATGACAGTTGTGACACAGGACAGTAAGACATGCTAAACAGACTGTGATTGTACCCTCATAGCCTCATTTTCATCCATATCAAATTAAAGTTAACATGAACTGCTTCCGTAATCTGAAAAAATAAAATAAAAATAAAAATAAAATAATAATAATAACAATAACAACGTAGGATGGGGCTATTAAAAAAAAAAAACCCTAAATAGTCACAAAAAGTTTCTTCTGCTGAATACAAAAGAACATAATATTGAAGCAGTGTGGAATATAGTATGGAAAAATACTATGGAAGTCAATGGCTACCGCCAACTGTTTGGCTACCAACATCCTTCAAAATACCTTCTTTGGTGTTCAGCAAAATAAAGAAAATCATACAGGTTTTAGAAGTAAATGAGTCAACTACACCACCAGTCAAATGTTTTTAAATTATTATTATTTTTTTTTAAGAAGTCTCTCCTGATTTTTAAGCCTGCATTTATTTGATCCAAAGTACAGCAAAAAAAAAAAAAAAATAAAAAGCAAAATTTTGAAATATTTTTACTATTTAAAGTAACTGTTTTTCTATTTAAATATATTTTAAAATGTAATTTGTGTGTGATTTTGTGATTTCAAAGCTGCATTTTTAGCATCATTACTCCAGTCACATGATCCTTCAGAAATCATTCTAATATTCCGATTTGCTGCTCAAAAAATATTTATTATGATTATTATCATTATTACGGTTTAAAACAGCTGAGTAGAATTTTTTTCAGGTTTCTTTGATAAACAGAGAGTTCAGAAGAATAGCATTTATCTTTTGTAACATTATAAATGTCTTTATCATCACTTTTGATCAATTTAAAGCATCCTTGCTAAATAAAAGTATTAATTTCTAAATAAATAAATAAATAAATAAATAAATAAAATAAAATACTGGCTCCAAGCTTTTGAACGGTAGAGTGTATAATGTTACAAAAGCTTTTTATTTCAGATAAAAGCTGATCTTTGGATCTTTCTATTCATCAAAGAATCCTGATAAAAATGTACTCAAATTTTTTAAATACTGATAATAATAATAAATGTTTCTTGGACAGCAAAGCAGCATATTAGAAAGATTTCTGAAGGATCACATGACACTGAAGACTGGAGTAATGATGCTGAAAATGTAGCTTTGATCACTGGAATAAATTACATTTTAAACTGTATTCAAATAGAAAGCAGTTATTTTAAATAGTAAAAATATTTCTCAATATTAATTCTTTTGCTGTATTTTGGATCAAATAAATGCAGGCTTGGTGAGCAGAAGATAATTCTTTAAAACACATTAAAAATCTTACTGTTCAAAAACGTTTGATTGGTAGTGTATCTTTTTAAGATGAAAATATGAGATGTTCATATTAAGATTAGGGATGTGCTTTTAAATATATACACAAATAATTTCATGTTGACTTTAAATATGATGTCTACTCTCACTAAGGTCAATAAATTAAAATTTAAAATAAATTTAAAAGCCACATTCTTTTCAAGAATAAACAAAAACAACAAGCAAATGAAAAAATGAAATGAAAATTCAACTTATCCTCACTGCTTTTGTGAAATACATTCACTTCCCCAGGCTGAAAGAGGCTCTGGGATGTTGTTTAGATTCACAAGCACAAGATGTTCCATTCAGGTGGTCATGATA